>NC_057800.1:397242365-397261368 GCF_018294505.1 Triticum aestivum | reverse complement strand
ACGAGGTGCAGGTCGACTACAACCTTCTCCTTTAGAGCCGCGCCACAAATACAACATGTGCTCCATCCCCATTAGCAAGGACGACGAGGTGCAGGTCGACTACAACCTTCTCCTTAGGAGCCGCGCCACAAGTACAATGTGCGCTCCATCCCCATCCGCAAGTACGACGAGGTGCATGTCGACTGCAACCTTCTTCTTCGGAGCTGCACCACAAATACAATCTATGCTCCACCACTGTCCGCGAGGATAATGAGATGCAGGTCGAAAGATTATTCAGAGTAAAGAGCAAATCCCACTCGAAGGCAAATACAAGCATATTCAGAAATAAACCAAGTTCAGACAAATCCTAAAAATTCTAAACGACGGATCAAAAGTATTCGAGCACCAAGCCCGAAGGAGTTTAACGGTTACATCAACCACTCGGCATTCCGAGGCAAATTTAAGGCAGATTTAAATCTCAAAGTTTGTTCATTCGGCAGGAGGAGGGCTGGCGGGTTCGACGAATTCATCCAAGTCAATTCCATCTGCAATCCAAGTAGCAGCAGCGATGAAAGTCTCCATAAAGGACTGGAAATAATGTCTTTTGGTGTTGGTGACCTTGATCGCCGCCAGCTTATCTTCGCGGGCTTCCTTGCAGTGGACTCTTACCAAGGACAAAGCCATGTCAGCACCACACCGGGCAGAGGACTTCTTCCATTCTTGCACTCGACCAGGGACCTCGTTGAGGCGAGCCATCAGAGACTCGAGGTCATTTTGAAGCGTCGCCCTTGGACAGAGTGATGAGTCGATCCGTGAAACTGCCACCTTCAGGCGAGCGAGGTAACTTGTAACACTGGCGACACGGGATTCCAGTCGAAGCACATTCATGGTAGCCTCGTCGCCGACTGGAAAAACAATAGGGTCCAAACCCGTCTCGATCTGTCCAGTCTCCTCATCAAAGTTTTGGCAGAATTCTGCAGTCAAGGAGTTAGTGAGTCGACTGGACTGGACTAACTTGCAAGCAGTAAAGCAGTCGGATTAAAAGGAGTACCTTCCAGCATAAGAAAGAGCTTCTTGGCAAGAGTTCTCAGATAAGCTTCCACGTCATTTCTCTTATGAGCCGTGGATTCCAGCTTCTCATTCAGAGCCATCTTATCCTTCTTTAGACGAGTTACCTCTCGGTTGGATTCAGTGAGAGAGGACTTCAGCTTGCTTACTTCTTCTTCGAGCACTCCGACCGAAGCCAGCTTCTGGTCAGCACGGGCAGTCTTATCTTGAGCCTCCTTCTGCGCAGCTGCAAGGTCCAAGTCCTTCTTCTCTAGAGCCAACCTCATTTTCTCTGCAAAATAAGCAATCGAATCAAACAAGAGATTGAAGAAATATTTTAAAGGACGATCGACGTGAGCAGTCGACAGGCAGTTACCTTCCATACCAGCAGCTTCATCTTGAGCTTTTCTTCAATTCTTGTTGAGCCAGCTCCAAGTCAAGGTTGAGTTGCCTCTGCTTCTCCTCAAATTCGGCAAACTTGGAAATGAGAGTACAAGATTTCTGCAGAGGATAAAAGACATATCAACCGACAAGATCAAAGATTATTTACTTTCGAGTGAATAAAACTTAAAAGTTTACTCAGACCCCAGCCGACTGCCTGCAGTCGACCGCGGTCTCGGGGACTACACCCAGCGGGTGCACTTGGCGTGCCCCCACTGATTCAGATCCCAATCGACCGGTCCGCCCAGGTCTAGTAAAAAAAGAAGAAAGAGAGAAGAACTATTCAGACCCCGGCCAACTGCCAGCAGTCGACCGCGGTCTCGGGGACTACACCCAGTGGGTGCACTTAGTGTGCCCCCACCGGTTCAGATCCCACTCGACCAGGCCGAGTGGAAGAGCGCAAATACTAAAGACAACAAAACACCCAGTGGGTGTACAGATTCGATGCAAACAATAAGAGATTGTATGAAAGAAAATATTTCAGGTAGCATATCCTAATAGAACAATGTCAGTCGAAAGCCAACTTACCTGGACATTGGCCCGAAGAGCCGCGTTGGCATCGTAAGCAGCCTGGCTATTGTCGTGCACCGTCTTCTTCTGCTCCATCATCACGCTAGCCTGACGGATGGCCTCCGCAGGGGCGTCCGACTGGCTTTCCGGAACATGATAGTTGGTGAAGAAGGGAGCAGACAGCCGAGATGCGGCAGCTTGGAACTCCGAGGCATGAGGTTGGACGGCTGAAGGAAACATTGGCACAATCAATGGTGCAGGGCACTCACTCGACAATGGGACAACAAAAGTTACAGAGGCCCCACCTACATCTTCAGGTTGTTGGACGGTTGGTTCTTTCGTCAGTCCCGGTTGAGATGTCTTACTAGCCGCTACTTTTTTGTTCTTTCTGGGCCTCGGGGCCACATCTTCATCATCATCCGGAAGCTCAATAATGTTGGGTGGGGCTGCAAATAAATCAGTCGTCCCCAAGTGAATCACCAGAATTTAATTGACCAAATAATCAAGAACAAGATCACGAGAATTGTACCTGGGTTAGAGGTAACTGCGTCTTCCATTTCCTCGTCTCGGTATTGGCGGGAGGAAGTTCCAGAGGTAGAAGCACTGCAAATGTCAGCATTCAGTCGGTTATGTGCTGTTACTCGAGTCGACCAAAGGATCAGGTCAGATGGTTACCCAGAGATGGTGGGAGTGGTCACTTTGATTCTGGGAAAAGCCTTCGGCGGTTTGGAGGATGCGACCTTCAATGATTTCGGCGCTGGAGGCGGCGGGGTCTTGAGTTGTTTCGATACTTTCTCGGTCGGCACCGAAGAAGATGTCTGAGGGCGCTTTGAAGACTGCCCAGTTGGTGCGGCCACCAGGTCAGGGGTGCTTGCCGGGTCGTGAGCGTGCTTGGACCTCCTTTCTCTGTGAGGAGGCGAGTCGACCTCTTCTTCGTCACTCGGGTCGTCGCTCTCCTCATGCTCCTTTGCATCCGAGTGCCACTCGCCACTCTCGCCCCCGCTCGCCTCTCCCTCGACATTTTGCTCCTGCACTCCATTGGGCATTGAGTACATATCAACAAGAGCCTGAAAGACAAGGAATAAAAGAAAGACAGTCGACCGTCAACAAGATGCTACATAGTAAAACAAGAAGACACTCAACAATGCAGAATCATACCTGTTCCGGCTGGCGCGAATGGTCAAATGGAACCACCCTCCTGGACCCTCGGGGATTATCCTTGTTGCCGGTAATACCCCTCAGCCACTGCTCCACCGTGTCCTCGCTGACATCCTCCGGGTGGATCCGAGTGGAATCCTTGAGTCCCGAGTACATCCACATCGGATGGTCACAAGCTTGGAGTGGTTGGATGCATCGACTGAGGAAGACCTCCAACAGGTCCATACCGGTCACTTCGTCGCGGACAAGTTGGACAACCCGCTCGACCAACACCTTCACCTGCGCCTTCTTCTCCGGGATCACTCTCAAGGTGGAGGGCTTCTCCACTCAAGCCATGGAAAAGGGGGGAAGTCCAGTCGACTGGCCCGGGGTCGGCTGGTCCTTGCAGTAGAACCAGGTCGACTACCAACCCCGAACCGAGTCGGGAAGGATCATAGTTGGGAAAGTGCTTTTGTTCCTCATTTGAATTCCAACACCCCCGGACATCTATATCACATGCGTCCTCTCGTCACTCGGGTTGGCCTTCTTGACCGTCTGAGAGCGACATGTGAATATGTGCTTGAAGAGACCCCAGTGTGGTCGATAACCCAAGAAGTTCTCGCACATGGACACGAAAGCGGCAAGGTACACGATGGTGTTTGGAGAAAAGTGGTGGAGTTGAGCCCCAAAGAAGTTCAAGAAACCGCGAAAGAAAGGGTGGGGAGGCAAAGAAAACCCGCGGTCGACATGGGTGGCAAGGAGAAGCACTCACCCTCCTGCGGCTGCGGCTCAGTCTCGTTCCCCGGGAGCTGCGCCGATTCGTGGGGGATCAGTCCCCCCTCAAGGAGGTCATCAATGTCATCTTGACTGATTGTCGAGCGGATCCAATCGCCCTGGATCCAGCCAGGCGGCAGGCCGGATCTCGACGAAGATCCACCCGGCTGGTCTTCTTCCCTTTCGCCTTCGTCGTCGCCTTCTTCGCACGCTCCAATGCCCCCGTCTTCTCCTTCCCCATGGCAGCGAATCGAGTTCGAGGGGGGCAATGACGCCGAGAGCAGAAGCAGGCGCAGCGGAGGAATTTGAGGAGGAGGAAGAAGAATGGGGGCGCACTGTTCAAAAGCCCCGGTCCGGCGCCTTATATAAGGTCACTTCCGAGTGACTGACTTGTAGGCCCGGACGATCTTATCAAATCCTGCAACAGTCGCGCGCGCGATACGTGGCAAAAAAGGTGGCACAGAGATTGAGGCAGCCTTCCTAATCCGTCCCGATTACTGCAGCCTCCCCCGCCTGGCGCGCTTCCCAAAATTCGAATCCCGTGAAATCCGCAGACGGCAGAACAACCCGTCAGACGGAAGATTTTTTATATCAACACTCGAAATTTAACAACGAAAGTTCACTCGACAAAACCAATAATGGATCAAGGCGTCTAAACAAGCAGTTGAAGCCATCATGAATGTTCATTCGACCTCTGGGCGAGACATTCTCAAAGCACAAAAGCTGAATCGGAGAGATTATCAACTCCTTCTCCACTCGAACCCTGAACCATTCGGGGGCTAATGATGAAGCTAGGTACCTAGGGTAGGGTCATAGACCTGACCCAGACATCCTCCCCTAGGACATCACCCTAAAGCCAGGATCATTCAAAGGGTACCATCATCCACTCAACCAAAGACATTCCACTCAGAAGAATCAATGTCACTTGACCATCGCAGAAGTCACTCGACGGACAGAAGAGCTAAAGGCACTCTGCATGAACAACGGTCGGGCATTTACTTATAGGCTTAATTGTCATTTATAACACTTTAGTGTGGGCATTACCAGTAACGTTCTCTCTTCAATGTACCTTAAACCCTCTGTGACGTCGGCTGGCTGGGGTCCCTGCGCACTCTATATAAGCCACCCCCCTCCACAGGCACAAGGGTTTGCACCCCCTGTAACTCACACGCATATAATCCAGTCGACCGCCTTCGGGCTCCAAGACGTAGGGCTGTTACTTCCTCCGAGAAGGGCCTGAACTCGTAAAACTTGCGTGTACAACTCCTCCATACCTAGGATCTTGCCTCTACATTCCTACCCCCATTCTACTGTCAGACTTAGAACCACGACATCGACCACTTGGACGAACGCCTGCACGAGTTCAGGCAGAGCCAAGAGCTACCATAGGCAAGGGTTGCTGGTCATGGTCTCATGGACGCATTTTATTTTGAAAAGTCGTTTCGACGTGGATAGCTATGTATTCACAGCCATCATAGTATTGCTCTGTTTATTGATCTGTTTCAATGTGTGTACTCCGTTTTCCATTCTTATATGTTCTGTTTCAATGTGTGTGTATATGCTTTCCATTTCGTATATGTGGATGATAATAGCTAGATTCAAATTAGTGTAGAAAAACAGATAGAAAATGGAATTCATAATATATATATATATATAATGTTCATTAGTTCATCATAGAATATATATATATATATATATATATATATAATATCATCACATATACGTGATGATACTTAACTACTAGGTACAATGCATAAAATTGAAAATGAACAATACTAAAACTAATAATCCCTCCTGGGGCTAGTATTTTGGCAGCCCCTTGCCAGCAGCTCCCTGGTGCGCGGCGTCTTCCTAGTGCGGATGCAGTACTCCGCCTCCTCCGCCTCAGAGCGCTTGACGTACCGATCTGCCTCTTGCTGGCGGACGTGCGTGGCCGATCTTGCCATTTCATTGGGCACCCACCGGAGCTCCTCGTCGGTGGCACGCTGGAGCTTATCGGCTCACCTCCACGCAACGATGAGGCGCCCGGCGTCTATGACCTTCCTCGTGAAGTACCCGTCTTCGTACGCCTCCTCGGCACGACAACGTGCCCGACCCCAAATCTTCGCCGCCTCCTTTTTCCAGGCGGCATCACGGGCTTCACAGGCTGCCTTATACCTGGCTTCCTCTTCCGCCTTCTCCTTCTTGAACGCCACTTGCCTGGCTTTCTCAGCCGGCAGTAGCGACTTCCACAGACAAAGATTGTACTGGCCCAAAAACCAATCCAAAGTTGGGTGGTCCGACACAACCTCGTCAGGCGGCGCGTAGGGGTCCTCGTCGCTGCTAATCAAGTGAGCATCCTCGGGGGGCGGTGACTCTTCGTCGACGCGTGGGCAGACTGGCGGCGCCATGGCAGAGATTTGAGAGAGAGAGAGGGCGAGCGAGGGGAGGATGTAGATGAGAATGCAAGCAGGGCGACGTGAGCAAGGTAGTATTTATTGGCGGCCGGAATCTAGATCGACGGGGACAGTACACACGTCTGTCACCGGAATTTAGGAGTACTGTAGTTTGAATTACACACGATTCCCGCGGCAAAATCTGTGTGTGAACATAATAGCCAAAATCCGCGTGTGAACATAATAGCTGACGGTTTCCAATGCAGAACCGTGTCTGATTAATGATCCCTGCCATTCACCTACCAAACCTCGAGCCGCGAGATAGACTGTCAATCGTGCGGGGTCCGGTTGTCTTGCCAGATCTTTACATTTTATTTGTTTGAACACCAGATATTTACATCGTCTAATGATTTTTTGACTCACACACAAGTACACAAAAATATGATTTTTCAAACCGTTATGGTTAGGCGTTGCATGTATATGTAGTTCAAATTTGAATTACAGACATTAAATGGTTAGAAAATCACTTAAATGTCTTTAAAAGGTCAAATGACCCTTGATATTTTCCAAATTTTCACAAGACAGTTGTATTAGTGCACGTTAAACGTATAAAAAAATTTGAAGGCCGTAAGAGGAAGCTATCTCCCATTCGTCATCAAACATGCATTGTTCCATCGGAACCACGAACCTTCTAGTGAGTTGCTCCGGTTTGTGAGGGGTGTGTGTCCAAACTTCCGTCAAACAGGCCAATTTTTTTACCACATTATCTTGGTGGCATGACATTAAATCAAGCAAGATCTCATGTTTTTTTGGTCATTTTTTAATTTTTTGGAATTAAAATGCCATGCTACTCCATGCATGTGTGCCCATGCCTTGAGACCAATATGTTTGAAAATTCCTTCTAATTTACTGCACATGGAATAACTCGCACACAATTACACAAAAATATGATTTTTCAAACCGTTATGGTTAGGCATTGCATGTAGATGTAGTTCAAATTTGAATTACGATCATTAAATGGTCAGAAAATCACTTAAATGTCTTTAAAAGGTCAAATGACCCCTGGAATTTTCAAAAATTTCACCTGACAGTTGTATTAGTGCATGTTAGACGTAGAAAAAATTGAAGGCCGTAAGAGGAAGCTATCTCCCATTCGTCATCAAACATGCATTGTTCCCTCTCGGAACTATGAACCTTCTAGTGAGTTGCTCCGATTTGTGAGGGGTGTGTGTCCAAACTTTCGTCAAACATGCCAATTTTAACCACATCATCTTGGTGGCATGACATTAAATCAACCAAGGTTTCATGTTTTTTTGATCATTTTTTTAATTTTTTGGAATTAAAATGCCATGTCACTCCACGCATACATATGCATGTGTCCATGTCATGATAGCAATATGTTTGAAAATTCCTTCTAATTTACTGCACATGGAATTAACTTGCACACAAGTACACAGATATGATTTTTCAAACCACTTTGGTTAGGCGTTGCATGTAGATGTAGTTCAAATTTTAATTACGGCCATTAAATGGCTAAAAAATCACTTAAATTTTTTAAAAGGTCAAATGACCCCTAGAATTTTCAAAAATTTCACATTACAGTTGTAGTAGTGCAGTTAGACGTAGAAAAAAAATTGAAGGCCGTAAGAGAAAGCTATCTCCCGTTCGTCATCAAACATGCATTGTTCCCTCTGAAAGCACGAGCCTTCTAGTGAGTTGCTCCGGTTTGTGAGGGGTGTGTGTCCAAAATTTCATCAAACATGTCAATTTTTTTACCACATCATTTTGGTGGCATGACATTACATCAACCAAGGTTTCATGTGTTTCTGATTTTTTTTATTTTTTGGAATTAAAATGCCATGTCACTCCATGCATACATATGCATGTGTCCATGTCGTGAGACAAATATGTTTGAAAATTCCTTCTAATTTACTGCACATGAAATTAACTCACACACAAGTACACAAATATAAATTGTCAAACCGTTATGGTTAGGCATTGCATGTAGATGTAGTTCAAATTTGAATTAAATGGTTAGAAAATCCCTTAAATGTCTTTAAAAGGTCAAATGACCCCTGAAATTTTCAAAAATTTCACATGACAGTTGTATTAGTGCACGTTAGAAGTAGAAAAAAAATTAAAGGCCGTAAGAGGAAGCCATCTCCCGTTCATCATCAAACATGCATTGTTTCCTCTCAGAACCACGGACCTTCTAGTGAGTTGCTCTGGTTTGTGAGGGGTGTGTGTCCAAACTTTCGTCAAATAGGACAATTTTTTTACCACATCATCTTGGTGGCATGACATAAATCAACCAAGGTTTCATGTTTTTCTGATCATTTTTTTAATTTTTTAGAATTAAAATGCCATGTCACTCCATGCATACGTATGCATGTGTCCATGTCATAAGACCAATATGTTTGAAAATTCTTTCTAATTTACTGCACATGGAATTAACTTGCACACAAGTACACATATATGATTTTTCAAACCGTTTTGGTTAGGCGTTGCATGTAAATGTAGTTCAAATTTGAATTATAGTCATTAAATGGCTAGAAAATCACTTAAATTTTTTAATAGGTCAAATGACCCCTAGAATTTTCAGAAATTTCACATTACAGTTGTAGTAGTGCACATTAGACGTAAAAAAAAATTGAAGGCCATAAGAGGAAGTTATCTCCCGTTCGTCATCAAACATGCATTATTCCCTCTTGGGACCACGAGCCTTCTAGTGAGTTGCTACGGTTTGTGAGGGGTGTGTGTCCAAACTTTCGTCAAACATCCGAATTTTTTACCACATCATCTTGGTGGCATGACATTATATCAACCAAGGTTTCATGTGTTTCTGATGTTTTTTTTTAATTTTTTGGAATTAAAATGCCATGTCACTCCATGCATACATATGCATGTGTCCATGTCGTGAGAAAAATATGTTTGCAAATTTCTTCTAATTTACTGCACATGGAATTAACTCACACACAAGTACACAAATATGATTTGTCAAACTGTTATGGTTAGGCGTTGCATGTAGATGTAGTTCAAATTTGAATTAAATGTCCAGAAAATCACTTAAATGTCTTTAAAATGTCAAATGACCCCTAGAATTTTCCAAAATTTCACATTACAGTTGTAGTAGTGCACGTTAAACATAGAAAAAAATTGAAAGCCGTAAGAGGAAGCTATCTCCCGTTCGTCATCAAACATGCATTGTTCCCTCTCGGAACCACGAGCCTTCTAGTGAGTTGCTCCGGTTTGTGAGGGTGTGTGTCCAAACTTTCGTCAAACATGCCAAAAAAATTTCCACATCATCTTGGTGGCATGAAATTACATCAACCAAGGTTTTATGTGTTTCTGATTTTTTTAAATTTTTTGGAATTAAAATGCCATGTCACTCCATGCTTAATTGTGTCATAGCCTTGAGACCAATATGTTTGAAAATTCCTTCCAATTTACTGCACATGGAATTAAATCTCACACAAGTACATAAAATATGAGTTTTCAAACTGTTATGGTTAGCTATTGCATGTACATGTAGTTCAAATTTCAATTATGGTCATTAAATGGCTAGAAAATCACTTAAATGTCTTAAAACATCAAATGACCCCTGAAATTTTCCAAAATTTGACATGGCAGTTGT
This sequence comes from Triticum aestivum, assembly GCF_018294505.1. Lineage (NCBI taxonomy): Eukaryota > Viridiplantae > Streptophyta > Magnoliopsida > Poales > Poaceae > Triticum > Triticum aestivum. The sequence continues at coordinate 397,251,471 of NC_057800.1, read as the reverse complement.
ATTAGTACTACAAAATTTCTCGTACATTTAAAACACCATCCGTTGCCACTATACTCCAAATTCGTCTTTCACAGCTAATAAAAAATATCTATAACAGCACACACAGTTGTTTTCGAGGAACCGTTTGCGATGAAAATATTTGGGTCTATTTAAGTCTCCCTCCTTAAGCTTCGCCGGCTCGTCTGCTCCAGTGCCGACAACCCCCGAATCCATGAATCCCGACCCCCATTCCTGCACCCCTTCCTATAAAGATGACGCTGTGGAAACGCTTCGTGAAGGCCCGTACGATGGCTGCGCCCCCCCGAGCACCGCAGCGTGCGCCAAGAGCGCGGCCGCCTATGCCGAGAGTGCATCCGCATCCGCATTGAGCGCGGCCGCTTCCGTCTAGAGGGCATCTGCGGCAGCCGACAGGGCAACTGCAGTAGCCGAGATGGCTGCAACTGCTGCTGCGACGATGGCTGCAAACGCCGAGAGCGCTCGAGCTACTGTCCGTGCCGCTGATGTCGCCCTGGCCCGGGTCAAGGCCATCCACGCCAAGATCGAGGATGCACACGCCAAGATATTCCAGGCCACCTCGGATTCCAGCATGCAACCCACGTCTGAAAAGGCAGCGGTGGCCATGTAGCACCTGCTTCCTCATGAGGTCGCCGAGCGGGAGCTGGAGATGCAGGAGGCGGCAGAGATCAAGGAGCGCCAGGAGGAGGAGTTGTGCGTGGCCAAGGTCGAGGTAGAGAAGAGTCTGTCTATCAAGGAATCGACGGTGGAGTACCAATGTGAGCTCTGGCACAGCCACTACTACGAGTACTACAACCTTGAGGGCGGCGCCGAGGACGAGGACAAGGACGAGGACGCGGTCGACTTCAGTAGGGGGGACGTTGTCAGCATTCTGGGAACGGGGGTCCCCAGACTTGCCTGCCTACGGCCCACAGTGTGGCTCCCCCAGCAGCCCTATACGGCCCATCTTCACCAACAAACACTCAAGACCCTCGCGAGGGGCTAAGCCTCGTGAGGCGGACAATGCAATACCTCCTCGGGAGCGGCCTCACCAGGCTGGCTCGCGAGGGGCAGAGAGATCAAGGCAAGGGACACCTCGCGAGGTTCCCGTGACGCAAGCCATGACGACTGGAGCCAGGTGGGTGCCAGCACGCGCATTGTCCTTGTTTCCTTTTTGGTGCTAAAGAGGCAGGCGTAGGCGAGGAGTCCCGAGGCATAAGGCAAATGTTTTCATATCGGTGCAACAAGACCAAGACCAGTAGGACGGCAGGACGGAGGTCATCATGGAGCCCAAGACAGCGTCACCGCCAGAGCCTTTGGCAGGCGAAGACTACTTTTGTCAGGATAACTCGTACTAGTTGTCTCCCTTCGAATTTGGCCGTTGTGGGATCCCTTCACGCTCAATATTTGGGAAGAGGACCTGGGCCTCTATAAATAGGACTAGCCACCATCATAGGCAGGGGATCTGATCTGGGACATGATCCATTCCACCAAGGCCACCACACGAGTTCGCCAAGCACAAGAACACCTCTCCTCAGGAGGCTGTTCTTCCCCTTTAACTGTTCATCCTCAGCCCAAGAGGCAATCCACCACACCACACTGGAGTAGGGTATTACACCACAACGGTGGCCCGAACCAGTATAAATCTTGTGTCTCTCGTTCTTTGGGTTCGTCGAGCTAGGCCGTGAGATCATACAGAGTGCAAACTAGAGAGGGGGAGAGATCTTTCTACGCACCCCAGTGTTCGAACCTTAAGGGTTTTGCCGGAACCCGAAATCCTACATTTGGCGCGCCAGGTAGGGATGTATCAGAGCTTCTCTTCCGCCAGTTGATCCGCCGACACTTTGCGGTTTCGATGTCCGGTGACCCGAGGACCAACGCCGACCGCAGGGCAGCATGGCCGGCCCGGGCGGTGCCGTCCGCCCAAGAAGACCTCAACCCTGTGCCCCAGGCGGCACGCGCACCGGCTACCGCTGCAGGGAGCGAGCGGCGCGGTCAGACGCCATCCACCCTTACTCCACGACAAGCGCGGGCATCCGCAAGGGCCTCAAGCCACGTTGCGGCCACATCACCACACACCCGACGGGAACAAGCAAACATGAGGGCCGCGCTCACGGTGGCTTGGGAGCTGCTGCGATGCCGGCTGATGGAGAGTGGCCGAGATGCATTGCTGGAGCGCATCGTCGAGCTACTGGACGCCGCGGCCTCGGGAGCGCCGCCCTTCTTCTCCCTGCTTATGCCCAGGCAGCTGCCGGATCACACGGCGGGCCTCACCGCACTCGCGTGCCCCTTGGTGCACCAGGAGGCTTTATCGACACTAGCGCGACCAGCAACACCGGACGCCCAATCACACCCGTGCCACCTCCGATGAGCGCGGGCATGAGCGTTGCCACCCGCGGCCCCAGCGGAGTGCTGCCCTACCATCCTCAGGGCGGCATGCTGGGCCTGAAAACGCGGAGCGTTGGGCACATCGATGAGGTCTTCGGGGCGACGGCCCCGGAGGCCTACATGCCCCGCATGATGGACCAGGAGTATGTGCTGGAAGACGGCCCTGGCTCATTCCTCGAGCCAGGCTGGGAGGAGGAGACATTAGAAGCTGAGGCCTTCCAGGAGCCCCCCCGGGAGCCTCGCCAACCATGTCAGCGACAACAGCTACAGGGTACCACTAATCTCTCAGGAGCAAGCTTATGCTAACCATGGGTCGCAGGAGGATCAGGTCACAACAGCAGACAGCGGCCCCAGCTCAACGGCCTCCCTCCCACCAGGAGGAGCGCACTTGGGGCTGCAGGGGAGGGGCCGGGAGCCAAGTCCCTCCCCACATCGCGCGGAGCAGGGCGTTCCCCGGAGGTAGGCCCTCCATCGGGGAGGTGCTGGTGATCCTTCCCCGGCAGAGGACCCATTCTCGCCGAGGGCGCCGCTGGCGTCCCCTTTGCCCCTTGGCTTCGTCCTGGTTTCCGGTCGAACAAACGGTGGTCGAGGGCGACGCAAGGCGGGCCCCTCGTCTATCTATATGAAGTAAGGCTCGCGCCTGTGAAGATCTCCGCTCGTGACACTCTCACGTAATAATGAGTGGGGCTGTACACGCCCTGGAGTCTCAGGAGTGCCGCCCTCGGGCTTAGGGGGATCCCTCCCACGTCCAAGTGGCAGCACTTAGCTCCACACTGGTGAGAAGACAAGAAGACTAGACTAGGTGCCGGACATGGCCATTTGCATTTAACCTCTTTTCTGTAGCCCTGTTTCTAGCTTTGGATTTAAGTTGAAGTTGAATTTTCATTGGTATGCGCGGGGGGTGATTTTTCTCGTTCGTTCAATTTGTTGACATTCGAATGGTATCATCACGAGCGGCAAAGACGATCACATAGTCAGACGAGTGTGTCAATTGAATCTGCCTCGCAGCACAATCAAGATGAACCTTGTGCTTAGAAAGCCAGTCCATGCCGAGAATTAGATCAATATCCGAGTCACCAAGAACAATAGGAGAGGCTAGAAATTTGTAGTCGCCCATCTCGATAGAAACATCCGAGACGCAGATATTAGCTGACATTTGCTTGCCCGGGGACACAATTGATAAAGTTCTTGGCAAATGTTGATAATCACACTCATACTTTGATGCAAAAGGTTTAGAAATGAAACAATGCGATGCACCAGTATCAAAAAGAACTTTTGCCAGAATAGAGTTAACTAGAAGGTTACCCATGATCACTTCTGAAGAGTCCTCTGCCTGGCCTGCGTTCATCATCTTAACCTTGACATGCTTGGGATTATGCTTGACCACTGCATTGCTGGCAGATCTCACAAGAGGAGGAGGCGGAAGGCGCCTCTGGTTGAAGCATTTGTTTGCATAGTGACCCTTCTGCTAACACTTGTTGCACGTAACCTCTGAGAGCTGCCGGTGATACGGAGCACTTGACCTTGGAGCATGAGATGAAGCTTTGTTCTAAAAGGCTGGGTTGGGTGGGTGGGAAGATCCATTGCCACCTTTACTCTTCTACTGATAAGGCTGACGGAACGGAGGAGGAGGAGGCAACCAATACTTTTGCTGCTTAGCTGCCACTTGAGTTGAAGAAGAAGAAGGAGTTGCATCCCTGACTCTCTTCTTAGAAGCATCGCACTTTAGTTGAGCAGCCTCTTGCTTTAGTGCCATATTGTAGAACTTATCATACTTTTTCTTCTCAAAAAGCACAAGAGCTAGTTGCAGATCTTCTCCGAGGCCACCTCTGAACTGATAAATCATGCTCTTCTCGTCAGGGACGTCTTGTTTGGCGAATCGAGCAAGCCTCTGGGACAGGATGTTGTATTGGTAAACAGACAAGCTGCCTTGCTTCAGATTGCGGAACTCCTCACGCTTAATCTCAACAACACTCTGAGGAATGTGGTGATCTTTGAAGTCTTGGCGAAAATCATCCCAGGTAATCACACGAGCTCCTCTGGAATGTTTGTATTGTTGATACCACTCAGCAGCTTGGTCTTTGAGTTGGAACGAAGCAAACTTGACAAAGTCCTCTGGCCTGACGTTGCTACACTTAAAATGTTTGCAGATATCCATGAGCCAATCGTCAGTGTCTGTGGCCTCGAGACAGTTACTGAAGGTCTTCGGCTGGTTTGCGAGGAACTGGTTGAGGGTAGCAAACTGAGTTTGATTGTTGCCATGACCTTGATTTCCTTGGTTGCGCTCTTGCAAGAGTTGCATAAGCATCTGCGTGTTGTCGTTGGTAGCGGCCATCACAGCTTGCCATGCCTCCGGAGGTGGAGGTGGTGGCGGTGGTTCCGGATTCTGACGCATTGGAGGAGCCATCCTGAAGAGGGTGACATCCGTTAGCATCTTGAAAGACATATATTCAAGCTGAATCAAATGGATCGTAATTGAAACATATAGCCTTAACATTCGAACAAGAATGAATGAATGAATTCCAAAGTAAATGATCACACCTCCATAAAGTTGAGAAGCCACTTAGATAGAGGTAGATGAATAAAACAACAAGGTACGGACATGAACAAATACTTGGTAAGGATTACCCAATCACAAACCAAATATCTGCGGGAAGAAAAAACTAGAGCTACATGAATTCCCACCTATGAAACTCTCAAAACTTTCTGATTATGCAATCAGGTGTTGGGGATACAGGGGAAGCATAATATCTCACCCAAAACTAGCAAATCCTACATCCAGCTGTATCCATCCTTCAACACATAACCAAGAAACCTTCAGAAATCATTTACCTCAACCTTCGAAAAGCACCCGTTATACGAGTTATGGCAATACTCCTGAACTCCCGCCCTAGTACTGGGTGGCGTCGAGGTTATCTCACCAACATCTGCATAAAGGAGATTTTCGATGTCGGCGAAACTCAGGTATTCCAGAACTGCAACGATAAAATTGTGATGACAACACCTCAGAGCTCAACTCCCCGGGACACTGCCACAACCCCTAAATGTCAGGATGCACCAAGAACAATGTTCTCGTCACAAAACCATCGGAACGATTCCAAGATACCCGCGTGATCCTAAATTTTTTTTAGTGAAATTTGAGAAGAGAAGACTCAAAACTCTATGTCAGGAGGCCTCACCAGAGCGACGAAGGGACCGAGGATTAAAAAGAATCCTACTCTCCGATATATATAATCCTAAAAGACTCAAAACATTTTTCTAGACTCAACAACGCCAGCGATTCGATCAAGCAGGGGGCACCTACGTCGGGGAAGGCTCTGATTACCAACTTGTAACACCCATGATGCGGCTATATCTCCCACGTGTCGAAGCACGACTTAGAGGCATAACCGCATAGTAGGCATGTCGCAAGAGGGGTAATCTTTACACATCCCATGTACTGAATAAGATAGAGATAAAGAGTTGGCTTACAATCGCCACTTCACACAATACATAAATATAGCATTACATCATCCAGAATACAATCAAGGTCCGACTACGGAACCAAAATAAAGACAACGCCAAATGCATAAGATCCCCGATCGCCCCAACTGGGCTCCACTACTGATAGTCCTGAAAGGAAATGTACTAACATCCTGAGTCCTCTTCGAACTCCCACTTGAGTTCAGTCGCATCCCCTGGAATGGCATCATCGACACCTACATCTGGTTTTGGAAGTAATCTGTGAGTCACGAGGACTGAGCAATCTCACACCCTCGTGATCAAGACTATTTAAACTCATGGGTAGGAAAAGGTAGTGAGGTGGAGCTGCAGCAAGCACTAGCATATATGGTGGCTAACTTACGCAAATGAGAGCGAGAAGAGAAGGCAAAGCACGATCGAGAAGCTACAAAGATCAAGAAGTAATCCTAACAACTACTTACGTTCAAGCATAACACGAGACGGTGTTCTCTTCTCGGACTCGCCGAAAAGAGACCATCACGGCCACACACGTGGTTGATGCATTTTAATTAAGTCAAGTGTCAAGTTCTCTACAACCGGACATTAACAAATTCCCATCTGCCCATAACCGCGGGCACGACTTTCGAAAGTTCAAAACCCTGCAGGGGTGTCCCAACTTAGCCCATCACAAGCTCTCACGGTCAACGAAGGATATTCCTTCTCCCAGGACGACCCGATCAGACTCAGAATCCCAGTTACAAGACATCTCGACAATGGTAAAACAAGACCAACAAAGCCGCCCGAATGTGCCGACAAATCCCGATAGGAGCTGCACATATCTCGTTCTCAGGGCACACCGGATTAGTGCTCCATACAACTAAAACCAAACCTCAAGTTTCCCCGAGGGGGCGCTGCAAAGGACTCTAGTTTGGACCAACACTCAGAGGAGCACTGGCCCGGGGGTTTAAAATAAAGATGACCCATGAGTCCGCGGAACCCAAGGGAAAAAGGCTTAGGTGGCAAATGGTAAAACCAAGGTTGGGCCTTGCTGGAGGAGTTTTATTCAAGGCGAACTGTCAAGCAGTTCCCATTATAACCCAACCGCGTAAGGAACACAAAATCAAGGAACATAACACCGGTATGACGGAAACTAGGGCGGCAAGAGTGGAACAAAACACCAAGCATAAGGCCGAGCCTTCCACCCTTTACCAAGTATATAGATGCATTAATTAAAATAAGAGATATTGTGATATCCCAACAATAATCATGTTCCAACAAGGAACAAACTCCAATCTTCACCTGCAACTAGCAACGATATAAGAGGGGCTGAGCAAAGCGGTAACATAGCCAAATAACGGTTTGCTAGGACAAGGTGGGTTAGAGGCTTGTGATGGCAATATGGGAGGCATGATAAAACATGTGGTAGGTATCGCGGCATAGGCATAGCAAAAGAGCAAGCAACTAGCAAGCAAAGATATAAGTGATTTCGAGGGTATGGTCATCTTGCCTGCAAAGTTCTCCGAGTTGACGTAAGCTTGATCCTCGTAAGAGTACTCAACGGGTTCCTCGATCACGTACTCGTCTCCCGGATCTACCCAAGGCAAGAACACAAGCAAGGGAAACACAATCAACCACGGTGCAATGCACAAGCAACATGATGCAAAACATGGAAATATATGCGGGATGTAATATGCAATGCATATGCTTGCTCCGGAAGGAAAAGATTGAACCAGGCCTCGACTTGGCAAACCAAGAGTGCCGCTGGAAAGGTGCGTTGATTTCGGTCAAAATCGATATAAAGATCACCGGAATTGGATGCACGGTTTGCAAAAGGCAAGCAAAACAATAATGGCACTATTCTGCGATTAACAGCACGATGCCATCTAGAATGCAACAAGAAAATAAGCTACTGCACTCTAACATAGCAACAAAGCACATGGCAGTGATCTACTCAAGATGCTTGACAACAGATGAACACTGAGCTACGGCAAAATCACACAATAGCAGGTTCAAACAAGCATGGCAAAAGTGCAAACGATATCAGGTTCACAGACTACGTGAAAATAACAACATGCCAGGAATTAACATCAGGAAGCAATGTTTAGAGCAAGATATCAACATGCTACAGGAACAGGACATAGCAACACAAGGTATGGCATGAAACTACTCAAAGCATATACCAAAAGTCCCTTACTGACCATAAGCCAAAAGGGAACAAAAGATATGATGGCACCCATGTAAACATAGCATGTTTCGTTAACAGATACAGACTTAGCAGAAAACTGGACATGGCAAAAAACAGAGTTGCGCAGACATGTTTGCGAGCTTGATGCACTCATCACAAGGCATTGCATGACAAACTAAGCATACACCCAACAAGAAGACATGATCAAGAAGCTATCCATGGCAAGAACAATCTCATGGAATGCATGGATCAACTACAACAACCTTGGCAAAATTGATTAACACGTAAAAAATCTGCCAGGAACATTTTATAGAAAAAGTAGAGCAAGATTGAGTCATGCTATGTTACTCCATAATTGCAAACAAAGACATGGATGGATAGAACATGACAATATCTCAAAATCATCCTTACTGAACATGCTCCAAAGAGGCATGGATCTCTCTGTAGCAACATGAATACATAGCATAAAAATAACATTAGGGAAATGACTTAGAAGAATTCTAAGTCCCTGAAATCAGCAACATCACGAGATCTACTTTGCATGCTTGTGCTGGTCACCACCTTGATAATAAAATACATGGCATACACCCCTGTAAAGATGGCATGACATAGCCCAAAACACATGTAGGGCTCAAGTTCATAGGAGGCACACAATAATGATGGCAAAAATGACAAATGCTCATAAACTGCTAAGAAACAGAAACTAACATTATATAGCACTCTTGCAACATCATTTTAGGCATCAAGATGGACTCAAACAAGCATGGTGCAATGGAATGAAATGAAGAGGATATCCAGACGAACAATTCGATATGCCACACACACGAAACGGAGCATCGGACGATGAGATATGGCATGATGAAGAATGCTAGAAAATATAAGACACTGGGGACTTAGAGAAAAAGAGGGGTCAACCCTAGGGTTACACCTATCCAGATCTGAGCGCGCACGGTTCCCGAGGTTGGTCGGGGTCTCGCCGGAGTGGACGAGAACGGCGGCCGGAGTTGTAGGGGAAGAAGAGGCCGGCCAGATCCGGGTCGCCGGAGTTCGTCGGGAGGCGCGGCGGCCGGTGGAGGTGGGCGACGCGGCGGGGCGACG
>NC_057800.1:397219160-397241880 GCF_018294505.1 Triticum aestivum | reverse complement strand
GGAGGCGATGGGCCGGGTGGGCCCGCTGCGGGCTCACCGGGCCACGACGGCGGGTGGCGGCGGAGGTGCCACGTGGCGGCTGCGGGTTGGTCTGGGCGATGGTGCGGACACGTCCGGCCATCACGGAGGTGTCCGACGGCGGTGGGTGGAGAAAACTAGGGTTTGGGACCCAAAAATGAAGGAGGGATGCATATATTTATAACTAGAGGGAGTTTGGAGTGTCCAAATGGAATGCGGTTTTCGGCCACGCGATCGTGATCGAACGGCCGAGAGGATGGAGGGGGTTTGGATGGGTTTTGGGCCACTTTGGAGGGGTGTTGGGCTGCAACACACACGAGGCCTTTACGGTTCCTTGGTTAACTGTTGGAGTATCAAACGAACTCCAAATGACACGAAGCTTGACAGGCGGTCTACCGGTAGAGTACCAAGGCCGCTTGGCAAGTCTCGGTCTAATCCGAGAATGTTTAACACCCGCACATGAAAAGAGGCAAAAGGGGGCGCCGGAGGGCGTAGGAGTGCCAGAATGCAAAACGGACAACGGGGAATATGCTCGGATGCATGAGACGAACATGTATGCAAATGCGATGCACATGATGACATGATATGAGATGCATGACATGGACAAAAAGCAAAACAAAGACAAAACCAAACCATGAGGGAATATCATAACTTAGAGCCGAAAATGGCAAGAGTTGGAATACAAATATGGTAAGTTACATACGGGGCATTACAACACTCCACCACTACGAAAGGATCTCGTCCCGAGATCTAGGACTGGAAAACTCCAGATATTTGGAACGGAGGTGGTCCTCGCATTCCCAGGTGGCTTCACGGTCGGAATGATGTGACCACTTCACTTTCAGGAATTTGATAGACTTTTTGCGAGTCTTGCACTCAGTTTCTTCAAGAAAAGCAACGGGATGTTCATGATAATACAGGTCTTCTTGGAGATCAATCTCTTCGAAGTTGATGGTGCGGTCAGGAGTCTTGAAACACTTGCGAAGCTGAGACATGTGAAACACGTCGTGCACATTTGCAAAGTTGGATGGAAGCTCAAGTTGATAGGCGAGATCGCCTCTTTTGCCAATGATCTTGAAGGAACCCACGTATCTAGGGGCAAGCTTCCCTTTGATACCGAAGCGACGAGTACCTTTCATTGGAGAGACGCGGAGATAGACATGGTCTCCGATCTCAAAAGCCAAGTCACGATGCTTGCTATCATAGTAACTCTTCTGACGTGATTGCACGGCTTTGAGATTTTCACGAATGACTTTGCACATTTCTTCAGCCTCTATGATCAAGTCATTGCCAAGAAGTTGGCGTTCACCAGTCTCTGACCAATTAAGAGGAGTACGACACTTTCTGCCATAGAGAATCTCGAATGGGGCCTTGCCCGAACTCGCTTGGAAGCTTTTGTTGTAGGAGAACTCGGCATATGGAAGACAATCTTCCCACTTCACACCGAAAGAAATGACACAAGCCCTGAGCATATCTTCCAGAATTTGATTTACTCGCTCGACTTGTCCACTAGTTTGAGGATGAAAGGTTGTGCTGAAGCGAATGCCGGTGCCCATGGCCTTCTGAAAGGAATCCTAGAACTTAGAGGTAAAGATGCTTCCACGATCTGAAGATATCAACTACGGAATGCCGTGCAAGGAGAAAATCCTGGAGGTATATAGCTCTGCCAACTGAGCTGCTGTGATAGATTCTTTGATAGGAAGAAAATGAGCCACTTTAGTGAGCTTGTCGATGACGACGAAGATAGCATCATTGCCATGCTTGGACTTGGGAAATCCAGTCACGAAGTCCATCTCAATATGGTCAAACTTCCATTCTGGAATGGCAAGAGGTTGGAGGAGACCAGCTGGTCGTTGGTGTTCTGCTTTCACTCTTTTGCAGACATCACATTCATTCACGAACTGAGCAATCTCGCGCTTCATTCGAGTCCACCAATACGACTGCTTGAGGTCATGGTACATCTTTGTACTTCCAGGATGAATAGAAAGGAGTGAATTGTGAGCCTCGTTCATAATGACTTTACGAAGGTCACCCTTAGGAACAACAATGTGATCCTCGGAGAATAGAGTATCTTTGTCATCAAGGCGATAGCACTTGTACTTGGGTTGGCTCTTAGCAATCCCAATCTTCACCTTTTTCACCATTGCATCAAGAAGTTGAGCCTCACGAATCTGATCTTCCAAAGTAGGAGAGACTTGGAGGTTGGCAAGGAATCCTTGAGGAACAACTTGGAGATTAAGTTTGCGGAAAGCTTCACAAAGATCCGGATGGAAGGGCTTGAGAATCAAACTATTGCAGTAAGCCTTCCTGCTCAAAGCGTCAGCAATGAGGTTGGCCTTGCCTGGAGTATATTCAATACTCGAATTATACTCTTGAATCATTTTGACCCAACGAGTCTGCCTGAGGTTGAGGTTGGGCTGAGTGAAGATGTACTTAAGGCTCTTATGATCAGTGAAGATGTCCACTTTTCTTCCCAACAAGAGATGTCTCCATGTTAAAAGAGCATGGGCAACTGCTGCCAACTCGAGGTCATGAGTGGGGTAGTTCTTTTCATTGGGCTTCAACTGGCGAGAGGTATAGGCCACAACTTTCTTCTCTTGCATTAACACAGCACCGAGACCTTGCAGGGAAGCATCACAGAAAACTTCGAATGGTTTGGATTCATTAGGAGGAGTCAGAACTGGAGCTGTGACTAACTTCTCTTTGAGGGTGTTGAAAGCGATGTCACATTCAGGCGTCCAAACATACTTCACATGCTTCTGTAGAAGGTTGGAAAGAGGCTTCGCAATCTTAGAGAAATTCTCAACGAATCTTCGACAATAGCTTGCGAGACCAAGAAAGCTGCGGAGCTGCTTCACATTCTGAGGCGGTTCCCAATTCACAATTGCAGACACCTTCTCAGCATTAATAGCTATGCCCTTGGCGGAGATGATATTTCCAAGGTAGAGAACCTCATCGAGCCAAAACTCGCATTTTGAAAACTTCGCATAGAACTGATGTTCTCTGAGTTTGTCCAGCACCAATCTCAAATGCTTGGCATGATGCTCCTTGTTCTTGGAAAAGACCAAAATGTCATCGAGATAGACCAAGACGATGTCATTTGTGTAGGGGTTGAAGATGAAGTTCATCATGCGAGAGAATGTTGGAGGAGCATTAACAAGGCCGAAAGACATGACAGTGTATTCATAGGAACCATAGCTTGTTCTGAATGCTGTCTTGGGGATATCTTGTTCACGAATGCGAATCTGATGATAGCCCATATGGAGGTCAAGCTTGGAGAATACTTGAGCACCTTTGAGTTGTTCGAAAAGCTCATTGATGTTGGGAAGTGGGTACTTGTTCTTTATGGTCTTCTTGTTCAATGGGCGGTAGTCGACACAAAGTCGGTTCGTGCCATCCCTCTTCTTGACAAAAAGAACACCACAACCCCATGGAGAAGAACTTGGTCGGATCAAACCCATACGCTCTTGTATATCGAGTTGTTTCTTCAGCTCCTTCAACTCTTCTGGTCCAAGCTTGTAAGGACGTTTGCAAACAGGTTCTGTGCCAGGCTCAAGATCGATGACGAATTCAACTGGCCGGTGAGGAGGCATTCCTGGAAGCTCTTCTGAAAGACATCTTCACATTCACAAAGGACCGGAATCTGAGAGATGGCATTCAACTCACCTTTCTCATTGAGAGAAAATAGTCGAATGGTATCATCATGAGCGGCAAAGACGATCACATCGTCAGACGAGTGTGTCAATTGAATCTGCCTCGCAGCACAATCAAGCTGAACCTTGTGCTTAGAAAGCCAGTCCATGTCGAGAATTAGATCAATATCCGAGTCACCAAGAACAATAGGAGAAGCTAGAAATTTGTAGTCGCCCATCTCGATAGAAACATCCGAGACGCAGATATTAGCTGACATTTGCTTACCCGGGGACACAATTGATAAAGTTCTTGGCAAATGTTGATAATCACACTCATACTTTGATGCAAAAGGTTTAGAAATGAAACAATGCGATGCACCAGTATCAAAAAGAACTTTTGCCAGAATAGAGTTAACTAGAAGGTTACCCATGATCACTTCTGAAGAGTCCTCTACCTGGCCTGCATTCATCATGTTAACCTTGACATGCTTGGGATTATGCTTGACCACTGCATTGCTGGCAGATCTCACAGGAGGAGGAGGCGGAAGGCACCTCTGGTTGAAGAATTTGTTTGCATAGTGACCCTTCTGCTAACACTTGTTGCACGTAATCTCTAAGAGCTGCCGGTGATACGGAGCACTTGACCTTGGAGCATGAGATGAAGCTTTGTTCTAAAAGGCTGGGTTGGGTGGGTGGGAAGATCCATTGCCACCTTTACTCTTCTGCTGATAAGGCTGATGGAACGGAGGAGGAGGAGGCAACCAGTACTTTTGCTGCTTAGCTGCCACTTGAGTTGAAGAAGAAGAAGGAGTTGCATCCCTGACTCTCTTCTTAGAAGCATTGCACTTTAGTTGAGAAGCCTCTTGCTTTAGTGCCATATTGTAGAACTCATCATACTTTTTCGGCTCAAAAAGCACAAGAGCTAGTTGCAGATCTTCTCCGAGGCCACCTCTGAACTGATAAATCATGCTCTTCTTGTTAGGGACGTCTTGTTTGGCGAATCGAGCAAGCCTCTGGAACAGGATGTTGTATTGGTAAACAGACAAGCTACCTTGCTTCAGATTGCGGAACTCCTCACGCTTAATCTCAACAACACTCTGAGGAATGTGGTGATCTTTGAAGTCTTGGCGAAAATCATCCCAGGTAATCACACGACCTCCTCTGGAATCTTTGTATTGTTGATACCACTCAGCAGCTTGGTCTTTGAGTTGGAATGAAGCAAACTTGACAAAGTCCTCAGGCCTGACGTTGCTACACTCAAAATGTTTGCAGATATCCATGAGCCAATCGTCAGCATCTGTGGCCTCGACACAGTTACTGAAGGTCTTCGGCTGGTTTGCGAGGAACTGGTTGAGGGTAGCAAACTGAGTTTGATTGTTGCCATGACCTTGATTTCCTTGGTTGCGCTCTTGCAAGAGTTGCATAAGCATCTGCGTGTTGGCATTGGTAGCGGCCATCATAGCTTGCCATGCCTCCGGAGGTGGAGGTGGTGGCGGTGGTTCCGGATTCTGAAGCGTTGGAGGAGCCATCCTGAAGAGGGTGTCATCCGTTAGCATCTTGAAAGACATATATTCAAGCTGAATCAAATGGATCAAAATTGCAACATATAGCCTTAACATTCGAACAAGAATGAACGAATGAATTCCAAAGTAAATGATCACACTTCCATAAAGTGAGAAGCCACTTAGATAGAGGTAGATGAATAAAACAACAAGGTATGGACATGAAAAAATACTTGGTATGGATTACCCAATCACAAACCAAATATCCGCGGGAAGAAAAAACTAGAGCTACATGAATTCCCACCTATGAAACTCCCGAAACTTTCTGGTTATGCAATCAGGTGTTGGGGATACAAGGGAAGCATAATATCTCACCCAAAACTAGCAAATCCTACATCCAGCTGTATCCATCCTTCAACACATAACCAAGAAACCTTCGGAAATCATTTACCTCAACCTTCGAAAAGCATCCATTATACGAGTTATGGCAATACTCCCAAACTCCCGCCCCAGTACCGGGTGGCGTCAACGTTATCTCACCAACAACTGCATAAAGGAGATTTTCGATGTCGGCGAAACTCAGGTATTCCAGAACTGCAACGATAAAATTGTGACGACAACACCTCGGAGCTCAACTCCCCGGGACACTGCCACAACCCCTAAATGTCAGGAGGCACCAAGAACAATGTTCTCATCACAAAACCATCAGAATGATTCCAAGATACCCGCGCGATCCTAAATGTTTTTAGTGAAATTTGAGAAGAGAAGACTCAAAACTCTATGCCAGGAGGCCTCACCAGAGCGACGAAGGGACTGAGGATTAAAAAGAATCATACTCTCTGATATATATAATCCTAAAAGACTCAAAACATTTTTCTAGACTCAACAACGCCAGTGATTCAATCAAGCAGGGGGCTGCTAAGTCGGGGAAGGCTCTGATTACCAACTTGTAACACCCACGATGCGGCTATATCTCCCACGTGTCGAAGCACGACTTAGAGGCATAACCGCATAGTAGGCATGTCGCAAGAGGGGTAATCTTTACACATCCCATGTACTGAATAAGATAGAGATAAAGAGTTGGCTTACAATCGCCACTTCACACAATACATAAATATAGCATTACATCATCCAGAATACAATCAAGGTCCGACTACGGAACCAAAATAAAGACAACGCCAAATGCATAAGATCCCCAATCGCCCCAACTGGGCTCCACTACTGATCGTCCTGAAAGGAAACGTACTAACATCCCGAGTCCTCTTCGAACTCCCACTTGAGTTCAGTCGCATCCCCTGGAATGGCATCATCGACACCTACATCTGGTTTTGGAAGTAATCTGTGAGTCACGAGGACTGAGCAATCTCACACCCTCGCGATCAAGACTATTTAAACTCATGGGTAGGAAAAGGTAGTGAGGTGGAGCTGCAGCAAGCACTAGCATATATGGTGGCTAACTTACGCAAATGAGAGCGAGAAGAGAAGGCAAAGCACGGTCGAGAAGCTACAAAGATCAAGAAGTGATCCTAACAACTACTTACGTTCAAGCATAACACGAGACCGTGTTCTCTTCCTGGACTCCGCCGAAAAGAGACCATCACGGCCACACACGCGGTTGATGCATTTTAATTAAGTCAAGTGTCAAGTTCTCTACAACCGGACATTAACAAATTCGCATCTGCCCATAACCGCTGGCACGACTTTCGAAATTCAAAACCCTGCAGGGGTGTCTCAACTTAGCCCATCACAAGCTCTCATGATCAACGAAGGATATTCCTTCTCCCAGGATGACCCGATCAGACTCGGAATACCGGTTACAAGACATCTCGACAATGGTAAAACAAGACCAGCAAAGCCGCCCAAATGTGCCGACAAATCCCGATAGGATCTGCACATATCTCGTTCTCAGGGTACACCGAATTAGCGCTCCGTACAACTAAAACCAAACCTCGAGTTTCCCCGAGGGGGCACTGCAAAGGAATCTAGTTTGGACCAACACTCAGAGGAGCACTGGCCCGAGGGTTTAAAATAAAGATGACCCTTGAGTCCACGAAACCCAAGGGAAAAAGGCTTAGGTGGCAAATGGTAAAACCAAGGTTGGGCCTTGCTAGAGGAGTTTTATTGAAGGCGAACTGTCAATGGGTTGTCATTATAACCCAACCGCGTAAGGAACACAAAATCAAGGAACATAACACCGATATGACGGAAACTAGGGTGGCAAGAGTGGAACAAAACACCAGGCATAAGGCCAAGCCTTCCACCCTTTACCAAGTATATAGATGCATTAATTAAAATAAGAGATATTGTGGTATACCAACAATAATCATGTTCCAACAAGGAACAAACTCCAATCTTCACCCGCAACTAGCAACGCTATAAGAGGGGCTGAGCAAAGCGGCAACATAGCCAAACAACGGTTTGCTAGGACAAGGTGGGTTAGATGCTTGACATGGAAATATGGGAGGCATGATAAAACATGTGGTAGGTATCGCGGCATAGGCATAGCAAAAGAGCAAGCAACTAGGAAGCAAAGATAGAAGTGATTTCGAGGGTATGGTCATCTTGCCTGCAAAGTTCTCCGAGTTGACGCAAGCTTGATCCTCGTAAGCATACTCAACGGGATCCTCGATCACGTACTCGTCTCCTGTCTCTACCCAAGGCAAGAACACAAGCAAGGGAAGCACAATCAACCACGATGCAATGCATAAGCAACATGATGCAAAACATGGAATGATATGCGGGATGTAATATGCAATGCATATGCTTGCTCCGGAAGGAAAAGATTGAACCAGGCCTCAACTTGGCAAACCAAGAGTGCTGCTGGAAAGGTGAGTTGATTTTGGTCGAAATCGATATAACGATCGCCGAAATCGGATGCACGGTTTGCAAAAGGCAAACAAAACAATAATGGCACTATTCTGCGATTAACAGCACGATGCCATCTAAAATGCAACAAGAAAATAAGCTACTACACTCTAAATACCAACAAAGCACATGGCAGTGATCTACTCAACATGCTTGACAACAGATGAACACTGAGCTACGGCTAAATCACACAATAGAAGGTTCAAACAAGCATGGCAAAAGTGCAAAAGATATCAGGTTCACAGACTTTGTGAAAATAACAACATGCCAGGAATTAACATCAGGAAGCAATGTTTTGAGCAAGATATCAACATGCTATAGGAACATGACATAGCAACACAAGGCATGGCATGAAACTACTCAAAGAATATAACAAAAGTCCCTTACTGACCATAAGCTAAAAGGGATCTGTTGGGGATATTACTACCAATATGACCCGCCCAGGAGGGGCCGGGTCAGCCCTAATGGTGGGTTACATAAGAAGCCCAATATACATTCAAGATGATAGTTTATTAAACATATAGAAGGACCAAAGGCCTGGGGCCGGCTTAAGGCCCGTTATTGTAAACCACCATATGTAAGGAAAGACTTGTAAAGAAAGGCATGTAAAGGAAGTCACCGAGCCGGACACGATTATGAGCCGGCCGGGACTCTGTAGGCCTCCAGGCGTCAACCCATGTATATATGGGGACGACCCGGTGGCGTCTTAGGGGAGGAAACAACCAAATCGATAACCAAGCCGGCGAGTTGAGCCCCTTGGAGATCGAAACTTCAGCAATACCAATCCCAACTAGACGTAGGCTTTTACCTTCATCGTAAGGGGCCGAACTAGTATAAAAACTCTCTCGTGCGTCCCTTGTCGCGATTAACCCCTTTATGCTTCCAAGTGCGATGGCCCTACGACTAAGTCCTTGCTCTAGGACATCTGCCGTGTCAATTCCACGACAGTTGGCGCCCACCGTGGGGCCAGCGCACGGTGGATTTGAGTTCTTGAAGGGAAACTTCGAAGGGCTCAAGGGATACGCTATGGGCCGGATGACCAAGAGTCGTCATGGAAAACTCTACATCGACGACAAAGGCTGGGGCCCCGAGGCCGGCTCAATAGAGTACGTGTACCGGGTCCCCTTCGGCAGAATTTACGTCTTCATCGGCCGGATCGGCGAGTCGGGCCTTGAGCCGGACGTCCACACCAACCTCATCGAAATGGCTCAGCGCGCCAGGACGACCCGTGTTTAATCTGTCGTGAAACATGCCTTCATAGGCTGCATCCACGGCGGTGAATACTCGGAAGGATCGGTGGAGGGCAGTGAGACGGCTATCTGTTCTGACACCGCATCGTCAACAGGAGAGACATACTCTCTGTATCAGTTACAAGACGACATGCTCGGGGGCTGTTCCGATGGCAGCAGTATTTCGGACCCCTTTGAGCCGCCGAATTGGGCCGGAGTCTTCATGGCAGGGACACAGCCTGAACAGAACTCTACCGCAACGACAACAACATCTACTGGGTGGGCCGCCGCTGGGTCAGGAGATCCCGTGCCCCCCCCGGCTCAGATTCTGATGGACCTCACGGATAAGCTGATGACTCTGTTAACCGTTGTGGTAGAGCCGGCGGATAAACCCCAACACGACGCAGAGGTGGCACGCGTATGGGAGGAGATGGTGCAAGCTAAGGAAAATCTGGCCGCAGAGGAAACCCGGATGGCGGCAGAGCGAGCGGCTTTGGATGCTCATGCTCAACAACTTCAAGCAGAGACTTTCCGGCTCTTAGTGAATCTCAAAGCATCAAACGAGGTCATGAGGAGGAGGCATCAGAAAACTCAGTCACGTCTACCTTTAATGCTTGATCCGAGGAACCTGTTCCATACACTCGGGGCTGGGGGGAGCAACCCGCTGGAGGCAAACCGGGTCACGACACCCGGTGCACCAGTTCAGCCACGCACCATGGAGCCACCTCGTATAAATACAGCTCCTCCTCGTTATGTATCAACACCTCCGGGTCACTTCTCCAACCCTTTAGAAAACCTCATTGCAGCGTCGGCTCATTTGGCGGTTCTCCCAATGGAAGGCGACTCGCCAGCAGCAATTGAAACCCGGAGGGTGAGAGAACTACTTCAGATAGCTCTAGCCCAGCAGGATGCATACTCCTACAGTCGAGACATGATTCATTCAACTCCTTGCCCAAGCCGGAGCCCGAGTTACAGTAGGCACATGGAGTCTGCAGAGATGTCAAGTAATGCCCAATGCCACAATCGACCATATAGGCACGAGCCGGTGTGGGCTGGAGCCCTTAACTTGGCAGATCAGGAGAGGATTCGTCAAGAGGCGGAACAAGCGGCTCAATTTGCAGCGGAGCAGGCGGCTCATCAAACCCTTCCGGCTTACCCAGCAACCTCGATTGAGGCAGGAGTGGCCACAAGAACCGGAGGCGTGCCTTGCTTGGTGCCGGCTATACGCAACGAGCGGTTGCCAAAGGACTTCAAGAGGCCTCGTATAGTGCCCAATTACACTACCGACCTACAGCCGGGGGCTTGGATTGAGAGTTATGAGATGGCTATGGAACTATTGGACGTCAGTGACGCAGCCATGGCCAAATATTTCACCATGATGTTGGATGGAACAACTCATACTTGGTTGAAGGGGCTGCCACCCAATTCAATCGGTTCATGGGCAGAGTTGAAAATCCGGTTTATCCAGAACTTTAAGGACATGTGTAAGCAGCCAATGTCGATTGTGGACCTGACCAATTGCAAGCAAGAGGAGGGTGAATCTACAACCCATTGGGTGCGCCGGGTCAAGGAGATAATACATTCATCTGATAAGATGGATGCCGGCTCAGCAGTTTTGATGTTGGAGAAAAATTGCCGTTTTGAACCTCTGAAGCAGAAGCTGGGGTGGCTTAAACGTGAATGTAATGACATGGGAACGTTGATGCGGCTCTTGTCAAGTATGCTGATTCTGATACCACCAAGGACCCGGTGTCTGACGAAGAAAAGGCAACGAAGGGAAAGAAGAACGACAACGGCAAGGGTCACCAACATAACCCGGCGAATCAGGGAGGTAATAAACATAAGGCTGATGAGTTTGTTGCTAATACTAATGTGCAGGGTGGTAATCAGCGGCGCAAGGGCAGACAACCCCCTCGATCGGGCGGGTCAGGCCCTACCCTTGAGCAATTGTTGAATGAACCTTGTCCGAAACACGACACTCATGAGAAGCCGGCCACCCACCTGTGGAAGGACTGCACGATCATGAAGGCGTTTAAAAATTCAAATATGTTTGATGGGGGTCACGGCCCAGGTGGCGGTTCAGGTGGCAGCGGTTTTCATGGCCCAGGCGCCGGTTCAAGTGGAGGAGGTTTTCACGACCAATGTCATCCTGGTCACCAAGGAGGATATAATCAGCAACCAGGCCAAGGGAATCAGTAGCAGCAATCCGGTTATTAGAGCAACCCGAAGCAGTTGAGTAGTGGACAGTATCATGTATTCACTACCAATTTATGTAAGAGGGACCAGAAACTTCACAAGAGGGCCGTCAATGCCGTTGAGCGGGCAATTCCACGCTATCTATGATGGTCAGAGCAGCCTATTGTGTGGAGCAGAGAGGATCACCCACCCCGGGTTGATAATTCGGGTCACTTGGCTTTGGTGGTGGCACCTCAGGTTGGTGGATACAAGTTCACTAAGGTACTCATGGATGGAGGCAGCAACATCAACATCCTCTACTATGAGACGTTCCGCCGGATGGGATTGACGGATAATAATCTTAAACAATCCAACACTATTTTTCACGGTGATGTACCTGGTAAATCGGCATACCCAGTTGGTAAGATTAAGCTGGAAGTAGCCTTTGGGGATGAGTATGACTCCAGAGCGGAAAAATTAACCTTTGAGGTGGTTAAGATCAAAAGCCCATATCATGCTCTGTTTGGGCGGCCGGCTTATGCCAAGTTCATGGCTCGGCTGTGTTACGTATATTTGTAGCTCAAGATGCCGGGTCAAAAAGGCACCATTACAGTACATGGGAGCTGGAAGATAGCCTTGGAATGTGAAGAAGGTGATGCTGCCTATGCTGAATCTGTTTGTGCAACAGAGGAGTTAAAATTTTACAAGGATCATGTTGACTCGGCAGACATGACGTCATTAAAGAAACCAACAACAGAGCATGAGCCGGAGTTGAAATTCAAATCAGCTGATGACAGTAAGATGGTTGACTTTGTACCTGGCGACTCATCCAAACAGTTCATCATCAGCGCAAACTTGGATCCGAAATAGGAAAGCGCACTCATCGAGTTCATCCATGAGAACCGGGATATCTTTGTATGGAAGCCTTCAGACATGCCGGGTGTCCCGAGGGAACTCACTGAGCACACTCTTAATATCGATCCAAAATTCAAGCCTGCCAGATAGTTTCTCTAACGGTTCAATGAAGAAAGACGCAAGGCCATTGGGGAAGAGGTGGCCCGGCTCTTGGCAGCCGGGTTCATTATGGAGGTCTTTCACCCTGAATGGTTAGCTAACTCGGTGCTTGTACTAAAAAAGAATGGCACCTGGTGTATGTGTGTGGATTACACATATCTGAACAAAGCTTGTCCGGCTGATCCTTTTGCTTTCCCCCGTATTGATCAGATCATTGATGCTACGGCGGGTTGTGCACGGTTGAGTTTCTTGGATGCTTATTCCGGTTATCATCAGATTAAGATGGCAGTCAAGGATCAGGAGAAGACAACTTTTATAACTCCTTTTGGAGCTTTCTGCTATGTGTCTATGCCTTCTGGGCTTAAGAGTGCCCAGGCGACTTACCAGCGGTGTGTGCAGAATTGTCTTCACAATCAAATTGGGCGCAATGTTCATGCTTATGTGGATGATATAGTGGTGAAATCCAGGGAAGAGGAAACCTTGGTCACGGGCCTGAAGGAGACTTTTGATAATCTCCGGGTTTACAAAATGATGCTTAACCCAGCCAAGTGTGTTTTGGAGTGCCAGCCGGCAAGCTCTTGGGTTTTTTGGTGTCTAACCGAGGTATTGAAGCTAACCCAGAGAAAATCAAGGCAATTACATCCCTAGCCAAACCAACCTGCGTCAATGATGTTCAGCGGCTGGCGGGTCATGTGGCTGCTTTGAGCCGGTTCATAAGCCGGTTAGGGGAAAAGGCTATGCCTCTGTATCAGTTGATGAAGAAGACGGATGTTATTGTTTGGAGCGATGCTGCGAATGCTGCTTTTGAAGATCTGAAGGCACAGCTGGCTGAGCCGCCGGTCCTAGCTACTCCAATTGAGAAAGAGTCGCTATTGTTATACGTGGCTGCCAACTCCCGGGCTGTTAGTGTGGCTATTGTGGTAGAGCGCAAGGAGGCTGGCAAAGAACATCCGATTCAGCGGCCGGTTTATTATGTCAGTGAAGTGCTAATTGAGTCTAAACAACGATATCCACATTGGCACAAGCTTGTTTATGGGGTGTTCATGGCGAGCCGGAAGCTTAAGCATTACTTTCAGGGACATCCAATCATTGTGGTTAGCTCTGCTCCTTTGGGAGACACTATTCAAAACAGAGAAGCCACGGGGTGAATCGCCAAGTGGGCAATTGAGCTTGGGTCTCATGGGTTTAAGTATGTTCCACGTACTGCAATTAAGTCTCAAGCCCTGGTTGACTTCATCAATGACTGGACAGAGATGCATATGCCAGAAGAAAAGCCAGACAACACGTATTGGACTATTCATTTTGATGGATCCAGGCAATTGGAAGGCTCGGGGGCTGGAGTCGTGTTAACTTCCCCACGAGGTGATAAATTTTGTTATGTGTTACGGTTGTTGTTTCCTTGCACTAACAACGCAGCAGAGTATGAAGCCCTGCTCCATGGTCTTCGAGTGGCAAAAGAGATGAGCTCGAGCCGGGTCAGATGTCTTGGTGACTCGGATTTAGTGGCTCAACAGGTATCTGGCAAGTGGGATTCCAAGGACCCTCTCATGGCGGCTTATCACTGAGAGGTTGATGCTGTTGCAGGATATTTTAAAGGTTATCAGGTGGAGCACATTGACCGTCGAAAGAACGAAGCAGCTGATGCTTTAAGCCGGCTGGGGTCTCAGCGTAAGCCGGTGCCACCTAACACCTTTTTGGATGTTTTGCATAACCCCTCTGTCAAGTTGCCCATCGAAGAAGATTTAGCTGTTCCTGACCCAGAGGCGTAGTTGGTAGCGGCTCTTCATGTCATCCCAGATTGGACAGTGCCGTTCTTGGCTTACATGACCCATGGAGAGTTGCCAGCGGATGAGACCCTGGCTCGACAGATAACCCGGCGGTCTAAGTCCATGACGATTTCAGATGGAGAGTTATTTCATCGCAGTGTTTTCGGAGCCTTTCAACAGTGTGTTTCTCCCGAAGAAGGTCAAGAAATCCTTCGTGAGATCCATGAAGGCGATTGTGGTCATCACGCCGGGTCAAAATCTTTAGTGGCCAAGGCGTTTCGTCATGGTTTTTACTGGTTGACAGCTCACGCTGATGCAGAAGATCTGGTCAGTAGATGTGATGGATGTTAGAAATTTGCACGATGAGCGCATGTGCCGTCTCAAGAACTCCGGATGATTCCAATTACTTGGCCGTTTGCGGTCTAGGGGCTTGACATGGTGGGACCTTTCAAAAGGTCTAAGGATAAAAAAACACATCTCCTGGTGGCAATTGATAAGTTCACCAAGTGGGTTGAGGCGGAGCCTGTAAGTAAGTGTGACGCGGCCACGGCGGTTCAATTCATGAAAAAGGTGATTTTCCGCTTTGGTTTTCCACACAGTATTATCACTGACAATGGCACCAATCTGTCCCAAGGGGCTATGGAGGAGTTCTGTCAATGCGAGCACATCCGGCTTGATGTTTCCTCTGTAGCTCATCGCAATCCAATGGTCAAGCTGAGAGAGCCAATCAGGAAATTCTGAAAGGGCTAAAACCCCGGCTTATGGTTCCTTTACAGCGAATTCCGGGTTGTTGGGTAGAGGAGTTACCCTCAGTGTTATGGAGTATCAATACTACGCCCAACAGGTCTACGGGTTACACACCTTTCTTCATGGTTTATGGAGCAGAAGCAGTGTTGCCTAGTGACATCCGTCATGACTCGCCCCGTGAGGCGGCTTATGTTGTAGCTAACAATGAAAAAGCCAGACAGGATGCGCTTGACTTGTTGGATGAAGAAAGAGACTTAGCAGTGGCCTGGTCAGCAATTTATCAACAGGACCTGCGTCGTTATCACAGCCGCCGGGTTAAGTCCAGGACTTTTCAAGAAGGCGACCTGGTGCTCCGGCTCATCCAGGATCTGTCAGATGCACACAAGTTATCCCTCCCTTGGGAAGGACCCTTTGTGGTCAGTAAGAACTTAAACAACGGGTCATATTACCTCATTGACGTTCGAGAGCACAAAGACTCACGTAAGTCGGAGGAAGAGACCCGCCGGCCGTGGAACATTGCTCAACTTTGGCCATACTACACTTGAGCCACCGGCTCTCAACATGTACATATGTTCACATTGTATATACTATGATAAGTAATAAAGTAAGACCATCGGTCTCTTTTCTTTTCAGACTATGCATCTTTATCATTTCTTATTTACAAATGACTATTAAGGAGCTAATCATATTTGAATCAAGTTTAACCTTTTTGGTCCAGCCTATGATCGTATCCGAATCTAGCTGCAAATATCATGGTCACTTGGGGGTTTCCTGTTCAAACATAGGTCGTATTTGAACCAAAGAGAACATAGCTGTCGTAACCCTCTAGATCGGCTCAAGGCCAAACTCACTTGGGGGCTTCTTGATCGTATCCGAATCATAGCTTCACCCCTTTTGAGTCCGACTTGGATCATATTTGAATCAGGGTCGTTAAAAACCTCTCAATGTCATTTGGGGGCTTCCTGTTCAAACATAGGTCGTATTCGAACCAAAGAGAACATAGCTGTCGGTACCCTCTTGATCGGCGCAACGCCAAAGCCACTGGGGGCTATATGGTCGTATTCGAACCTTAGCTTAACCCCTTTGGTCCGGTTTACTGATTGTATTCGAATCAGAAACCCCCAACCTTTTGAATATAGAGTTAAAATTATGTTTATTATCTGTTGCTTGCCTTTTAGCTTTTGTTGTTTCAATATTACAAATAAGATAGACTGGTTTTCTTCACCGGCTCAATTATTGGACAACATAGCCACCCGGGTTATTCATGCCGGTAGTTCAAGGATCCAAAGTTTACCACCCGAATTATTTAAACCGGCGATCTTAGGATCAATAAGGACAAGGTATGGTTCTTACTTATACGCGCTTACCTGCTGCCTTAACTCAAGAGTTAGTATTAACCCTTAACCTTTCTTTATATTTGTCTCTGCTTTTTATCGAGGTAAATATATTGGCTGTAAATTAGGTGTTTAAGCCCGTTTGGTTCTAAACCGCCTTGCCAGTCTTTTCCTTGTATTCACAGGAACAGAGTTCAAACATTGCAGAGATAAACATTAAACGATGCATCATTGACATCTGGAAGCAGATTCACATAGTAGTATTTTATGCGCGATGGCATAAGCAAACATGCGGTGTGTTAGCAACTAAGTTATTACAAGGCTTTGTAAGCCCATGAAGATGATCATCGTCCCTCCCTTGCCGGTTCACCACCTTCTATTTGCTGGAAGTTGGATTTTGACCAATCAAAGCCGTTCATGGCGACAAATTTAGCTTCGTCGTCAATTAGGCCGACCGAGTCAATCTCCGGGGCAAAGGTATCTTCTCTCACTGGTGGGATCAGATCTTCTACTTTGTATGAAGGAGTGGCCATCTTCTTATTTTCACTATCAAAACCCGGCTGGTACTTGTCAACATTGGTGTCATCTCCAAGACTAGTCGCCTGAGGCCGGACTTCGTGTACGCAAGCTACGAAATCATCCTGATCAAACGGAGACCCGTCCTCCTTCACAGTAGGGTAACCTCTTGCTACGTCCGCCGGGTCTAGGTCTGGCACCCAAGCCTTGGAGCGGCTTAACGCAGTCAAAGCCCCGGCTCGTGCGCAAGAGCGTTTTACTTCTTGGAATCTGGCAGGAAGGATGGACAGCTTCTTCAGGACATCGCTGAGCCGGTTGGGTCCTTGATTTACAGGAGAGATAGCAGCCAGAGCCCGTTGTGCACCAATATACAATTGTTCAACCAAGGTGTATACTGCCTTCAGTTTGATCAACGGGTCTTGGCTCAGATTCTTACTTGGAGGACCTACGTAAATTTTTATAGAATCAGTTGGCAGATTATACTCCGTTTTGGCAAACAAATATACAAAAGGTCAAGTCAGGCAGCTTACCAAAGATAGCAGCTACCATCTGAGACACCCGGCCCTTTAACTCGTTCAGTTCTGTTGAAATTTCTTTCAGAGCTGTTTCAGCTGTTTCAGCTCGTCGGGTCAGAAGTGTTTTCTCATTATCCCAATTCTTCTCCTTGGCAGCAAAGTTGGTTTTCAAGTTTTCCATCACAGAAAGGCTTGCTTGCAGTTTGGAGGTGGAAGATTTGATTTTTGACTCCTGACTTGCTAGCCGGGTCTTTGCGTCAGTCAATTGAGAGTTCAATTCAGACAAGGCGTTCTGTAAAACATTCATATGAGTCAAGAATTGATTTCAAATTCAAAATTTTACGTTCAAGATTCAAGTCTCAAGTACTTTACAGAAAACCACTTGACACTTGGGGGCTAATGTATGCCAAATCAAATTTCTACGACTTTACAGACATATTTCAAGTCCCAAATCCCTTACAAAGTAACAACATTTGGCACTTGGGGGCTAATGTACACAGTTCAGCAAGTTTATCAAGCTTAAGCCGGAGTATTAATTATTTTGAAGACGATCTCAAAAACAATTTTAAAACAAAGTACCGATTCATTTGTGATCAAAATGAACCAGTCCTTGGGGACTACAAGTGAAGCTTTGTTTTATGAAAATCAAGCAAAGATTCAGAAGTAAAAGTCTTGGCCTATATTTTAAAAGTCTACAGGTTATTCCGGTTCTCTCATAATCTGAAGACTTGGGGGCTGAAGGAATACAAATAAACCGGAGAAACATACCTCATACTTCAACTGAAGCTGCTTGACCATCTCAATTTCAGATTCGCGACTGGAGTGTACATGACTGAGATAGCCGGATAAAATATCACTGGCATTGAGACGGTCGTAATTGGCAACGTCAAGGCGACCTTTCTACCTCTCCAACGCCTCTTGCTTCACTGTACAGCGAGCCAATACGGTTGGGTTCCCCGGCTCAACAAAGCGGCTCCCAGTAACTTGAACATCTTGGGCAGTTGGAGACGGCGGGTTGATTGAGCTTGACGGACCAACTGTAGAGGGATTCACTGTGGCTTCATCAAAAGTCGGCTCAGGAGGGTTTGCCTCATTCTCAATAGGCGGGTGTTCTGGGGCGTTAGCCAATGGAGAAGGCGGCCTGGCCGGATCAGATGTTAGCACTGGCGGGTCTTCCGCCGGTTTTGCCGCCTTCGCCTTCTTGGATTTAGCCTGACCGCTAAGGAAAAGTATTGCAGGATTGTCAGCATAAAGATACAATTGAGCAACCCGGAAGAAAGAAGGATTTCTGATTACCCGGGAGCAGTTTTGAAAGCCGGGAATTGTGTTTGTGATCAGTCGCCTGAGGAACGAGACACCTCCTGAAAGGATAAAAGAAAAGAGTTAAAAGAAATACAAGGAGCAGGATTCCTTAAAATAAGTTAAAAACAACAATAAGTAAAACTCGTTCGGGCGTTTCCGAGGGGTCTGTTGAAGGACGACGGTCGATTCATCTTCAAATCCAACTTCATGGCGGTTTTCATGTTGCTGTTTTTTCAAATGAAAGTTGGGATCCAAGTGAGCTAAGGGGTTAGAAAACCTTACTTTACGGGTCACTTGTCGAACTTTGTGTCTTGGTAAGGGCTCTGAGTCGGAGGAAATGATTGTTATCTCTGCTTCCCTGGCCTGACTGGCCCTAGTGTCATCCTGGTAAGGATTAGTGTCAATAAGATTGTTAAAAAATTGGCCAAGGGAATCAAGGGCTACCTCCGAGTCAGACGTGTCATCAAGTTTCATTAAATCTTCAGCAGTGGTTTTCTTTTTCTTCTTTGATCTCCGGGTCGATTTCTTGGCGTTCATGGCGGCGAGTTTCGCCTTCTTGGCAGCTTTATGATCATATTTCACTTTCCAAAAGTCAGAGTTGGCCTACAAAGACAAGAGGAACGATCAGCGATAAGCAATGCGGCTGGACAAAATACAAAGGAAAAAAGATCAGAATATCCTTACTTCTGGTACCGGATTAAGTTACAGAAGGGATTTAACCCAACAATACTGCAATCTTCATACTTCGCATTCACCAGAAGGTTTGACATTGAGACAATGTCCTCCCTGGTTAATTGAACCGGGGAATGACGGAGAGAATCGTCCGGGTCTCCACCATATTCATACATCAATTTTGAATGACGACTTAATGGAATAATCCGCCATGAGATCCAGCAACGGGTTAGATCGACTCCGGTTAAACCGTTCCCCAACAAACCGTTGATTCTTTGGAGTCAAGACGATTGGGGCGGTAACCCGACAGTGGCTTCTCGTTGGCGGGTGAGATGTCCCAACAGTAAAACCAAGTTTGGTTCCAGTCCTTTGGGTGACTTGGTAAAACTATGAGAGGGAAGATAGCACTCTGCCGGCGCTGAATTGAGATGCCTCCAAGCTCTAAGCTAAGGCTGTTGGTGCACTCGTTCTGCCGGTTCAGATAGAAGTATTCTCTAAATAGTTCCACAGTCGGCTCTTGCTAAAGATATACCTCAGAGAGCACTTGGAAGTTACAAATATTGGATATGGAATTGGGCCCAATATCCTGAGGATGTAGTTTAAAAAAGTGAAGAACTTCTCTAAAAAACTTTGAACCGGGCGGTGAGAAGCCACGGTTCATGTGGTCAGTAAAGACAATCACTTCGCCGTCTTTTGGATGGGGCCATTCTTCTTTTGGGTCAGGAGCATGATAAGACCTGATGTTTTTTGAGGGCAGAAACCCAATGACAAAAACTCTTTTAAACGATCCTCAGTTATGGTTGAGGGGACCCAATTGCAGATGGTGGGTGTCTTTGACGGTATGATGTGCAAGGGACTGAAAAAGAAAAAACAGCATGCCGGTTCAGTTTACGGCAAAATTAATAGTTAAAGGTTGAAGATGTAAAACAAGTAATGGCGGCTTAACTAAGGGGTAATGACATATAAGGAAAAGAAAGCCGGAGTGGTAAGCCGCCATGACTACATATTTTCTCAGAAAGCAGATTCAGCTAAGTGTTGGCATAAACAAGTTTCACCAAGCTATCATTATTATTTTGGATTAAATGGCTGTTCCAAAAAGGAAATATTCTAGACCTAAAAACCTAGTACAGATGAGTTCGTTGGCTATAAAGAAGCATCTATACAGGTAAAAGGGATGTACTGATATCAAAAATGAATGCCAAACAGCTACCGCGTGAGTTATATTTCTTTTTTGGATCAAAAGAAGTTGCGGAGAAGATCTACAAGATGATCCGTGGCGAACAGGTGAAGAACACTGAAGAACTCGCAAACCTAGAACATATCTAGGTGTGTGAGAGAGAAGAAACTTACAAGATGTAGGCCTGCCGCGAAGAGTCGCCGCGTTCTCTGGATGAACTCAGGGTGATGCAGCGGCCAAGCTTGAGGACGACAATGAGAGTTGCGGCAGCGGCGGAGCTCGAGCAGCAGCAGAGACTGCGAGAGGAAGAAGATGAAGAAGAGGGGAGAATGAGAAAGACCGGCCGCGTGCCTATTTATAAGGGTAGATGCGAACAGACGAGCGCAAAAATCAAGGGAGAACCAAATAATGGTTATCCAGCTATATAGATGCCTCGATTCTTGGGAACCATTAAAGATCAAAGATCCGTTGGGAGATTACGTCATGAAAGTTTTTTGTGTTTTCAAAAGATGATGTCACGGCGGGTTACAAAGTTTTTTCAGGCAGAAGATGGATTTCATCTAAGTATTGAAGATTGACAAATAACAAAGTTCAAAGTCAACCTGGGGCCTAATGTTGGGGATATTACTACCAGTATGACCCGCCCAGGAGGGGCCGGGTCAGCCCTAATGGCGGGTTACATAAGAAGCCCAATATACATTCAAGATGATAGTTTATTAAGCATATAGAAGGCCCAATGGCCTGGGGCCGGCTTAAGGCCCGTTATTGTAAGCCGCCATATGTAAGGAAAGACTTGTAAAGAAAGGCATGTAAAGGAAGTCACCGAGCCGGACACGATTATGAGCTGGCCGGGACTCTGTAGGACGCCAGGCGTCAACCCATGTATATAAGGGGACGACTCGGTGGCGACTTAGGGGAGGAAACAACCAAATCGATAACCAAGCCGGCGAGTTGAGCCCCTTGGAGATCGAAACTTCAGCAATACGATTCCCAACTAGACGTAGGCTTTTACCTTCATCGTAAGGGGCCGAACTAGTATAAAAACTCTCTCATGTGTCCCTTGTCCCGATTAACCCCTTTAAGCTTCCTAGTGCGATGGCCCTACGACTAAGTCCTTGCTCTAGAACATCTGCCGTGTCAATTCCACGACAGGATCAGAAGATATGATGGCACCCATGCAAACCTAGCAAGTTTCATTAACAGATATAGACTTAGTAGAAAACTGGACATGGCAAAAAACAGAGTTGGGCAGACATGTTTGCGAGCTCGATGCACTCATCACAAGGCATTGCATGACAAACTAAGCATACACCCAGCAAGAAGACATGATCAAGAAGCTATCCATGGCAAGAACAATCTCATAGCATGGATGGATCAACTACAACAACCTTGGCAAAATTGATTAACACGTAAGCAATCTGCCAGGAACATTTTATAGCAAAAGTAGAGCAAGATTGAGTCATGCTATGGTACTCCATAATTGCAAACAAAGACATGGATGGATAGAACATAACAATATCTCAAAATCATCCTTGCTGAATATCCTCCAAAGAGGCATGGATCTCTCTGTAGCAACATGAATACATGGCATAAAAATAACATCAGGGAAATGACTTAGAAGAATTCTAAGTCCCTGAAATCTGCAACATCACGAGAGCTACTTTGCATGCTTGTGCTAGTCACCACATTGATCACAAAAATACATGGCATACCCCTGTAAAGATGGAATGGCATAGCCCAAAACACATTCAGGGATCAAGTTCATAGGAGGCACACAATAATCATGGCAAAAATGACAAATGCTCATAAACTGCTAAGAAATAGAAACTAACATTATATAGCACTCTTGCAACATCATTTTAGGCATCAATATGGACTCAAACAAGCATGGTGCAATGGAATGAAATGAAGAGGACATCCAGACGAACAATTCGATATGCCACATGCACGAAACGGAGCATCGAACGATGAGATATGGCATGATGAAGAATGCTAGAAAATATAAGAAACTGGGGACATAGAGAAAAAGAGGGGTCAACCCTAGGGTTACACCAATCCAAAACTGAGCGCGCACGGTTCCCGAGGTTGGCCGGGGTCTCGCCGGAGTGGACGAGAACGGCGGCCGGAGTTGTAGGGGAAGAATAGGCCGGCCGGATCCGGGTCACCGGAGTTCGTCGGGAGGCGTGGCGGCGGGCGGCGAGGCAGCGACCGGTGGAGGCGGGTGGCACGTCAGGGCGGTGAGGCGGCGATGGCGGC
>NC_057800.1:397202532-397218872 GCF_018294505.1 Triticum aestivum | reverse complement strand
GGGCCCGCTACGGGCTCGCCGGGCCGCGGCGGCGGGTGGCGGCAGAGATGCCACGTGGCGACTGCGGGTTGGTCCGGGCGGCGGTGCGGACACGTCCGGCCGTCGCGGACGTGTCCGGCGGCGGCGGGTGGAGAAAACTAGGGTTTAGGACCCGAAAATGAAGGAGGAGTGCACATATTTATAGCTAGAGGGAGTTTGGAGTGTCCAAATGGAGTGCGGTTTTCGGCCACGCGATCGTGATCGAATGGCAGAGAGGATGGAGGGGGTTTGGATGGGTTTTGGGCCACTTTGGAGGGGTGTTGGGCTGCAACACACACGAGGCCTTTACGGTTCCTCGGTTAACCGTTGGAGTATCAAACGAACTCCAAATGGCACGAAACTTGACAAGCGGTCTACCGGTAGAGTACCAAGGCCGCTTGGCAAGTCTCGGTCCAATCCGAGAACGTTTAACACCCGCACATGAAAAGAGGCAAAAGGGGGTGCCAGAGGGCGTAGGAGTGCCGGAATGCAAAATGGACAACGAGGAAAATGCTCGGATGCATGAGACGAACATGTATGCAAATGCGATGCACATGATGACATGATATGAGATGCATGACATGGACAAAAAGCAAAATGAAGACAAAACCAAACCACGAGGGAATATCATAACTTAGAGCTGAAAATGGGAAGAGTTGGAATACAAATATGGTAAGTCACATACGGGGCGTTCAACCGTCACCATCGCTGGCATCACCATCACCATCACCGATATGACCGTCACTATTGTCGGCGGCGCCCTCACCATCGTCCACCATGTCGCCTTCATCTGCCGCGACCACCACCGCGTCATCCTCGGAGGTGAAGGACCTGACTAGGTCATCCACATTATCCTCCACCCAGCGCGCCAGGTCACCCCGGATGGCCTCGAGCACAGGGGCAATGGCGGCGTCGAAGTCGAAGTTGGGGTAGGTGTTCTGGAGGTGGTTGAAGACATGGGAGAACGTGCGCTTGAGCAGGCCACAGCTCCTCTCCTCAACAAGCACGCGAGCCATCTCGGATCGATTCTCCAGGTGTGTCACCACATTAGTGAAGAAAAGGAGGTGACTGGCGTAGTCGTTCGGGTGGGGATGAGGTGCATCTTCGTCGCAGATGGTGCCCAGCGCCGCGTTGGTTCTCATCCTCAGGCTTTGGAGCATGGGGGCATGCTCGAGCTCCAGCGTCCGCCGCCGGAGCACTTCCTCCCTGCTCTGCTGCACGAAGGACTCGGCGCTAGCGACCCACTGCTGAAGGGAAAGCAGCTCGGCACGAGCAGAAGCCAGCTCAGCTTGCACTAAGGTCAGGGCGGCTGCGGGGGCTTTCTCGCGATGTTCCACCTCAGCCAACCCTGAGCAGAGGGCATTATTCCTACCCACAGCTTCGGCTTCCACGAGCTTCAACTTCAGGTCGTACCTGCCCACAAGATCCGCGCGAGCCTCGGCCACCCGGCGGGCGACCTCCTCTTGAGCCATGGCCTCGCACGCACCGACAGAGCATCCTCCGCTTGGGCGACTTGGCGCTCCCTCGTCTCCAACCGCTGAAGCTCAAGGCTGCGCTCCGTGGCTTCCAGCGCCAGTGCTTCCCCGCACTTCAGGACCTCTTCCTCCTCGGCAGGCGTCCCCTTCATCGACGCTAGGAAGGCCTTGTGCGCCTCCGCTTGCTGCTCTAGGGAGGCGCTCCATGCCTAGAGCTCCCATGCGCGGTTCTCTGCGATCTCGCAGCGGCGATCGGCTTCCTGGGCCTCTTCCAAGGCTCGAGAACAGGCCTCACGCGAGGTCGCAAGAGACGCCTCGGCCTTCGTGTTATCAAGCTCACGCTGGTGGCACCCAAGGTTGATGGCCACCTTCAGTTTGTGCCACTCCTCCATCAATCGAATACCCTCGGCCTCGAGGCGTGCATCTACATCCGCGAGCTCTCCGCCAAGCCGGCTCATCGCGCCCATCGCCTCCCGAAAGAGCTCGTGGCGGATGACACTCCGTTCATGCGCAAACTTGAGCGCGTGGCCGATTCCGTCCTCCATAGTGGGGGCCGCCGACGGGATCCGAAGCGGCTCGCTCCCCTTCCACAGGGGGCTGGGGCTGGCGCCCCCCGGGTCACTGACTGGGCTTCGGCAGGAGCCTGGTCGGGTTGAGGCTCGCTGCTCGGAGAAGGAACCAAGACCGAAGCCATCCAACCGCCGTCTACGACCAGGGGAGGAGCCCTTGGCACGCTCATTGCACCCGCGACGAGGCCAAGAAGCAGAGGCGGCAAGAGCGCGGGCTCGAGGCACCAGGCTAGCATGTCTGCCTCTCCTACTGACCTCGTGCCGGGGGCAGCATGCTGGCCTGGGACGCTCAAGGCCAGCAGAAGATTCGAGGCAGGAGGAGGTTGCTCCTCGGGAGGCTTCACGGCCTTTAGCAGATGGGATCCTAAAGAGCCATCGTTAGGAAGGGAAGCAACACTCGAGGAATTACAAAGATAAGGTACTTACTCATCTATGGCGATGTGCTTCCTCTGTTTCAATGGCCGGAAGGCACCGCTGCTGTAGCTTGGGGACTGTCGGATTTCGGGTTACGACAGACCCTTGAGGCTCGAACACTGGGGTGCGCACGGAGATTTCGCCTCCTACCTACCTGCACCCCTCCGCCTAGCTAAGATCTAAGCTATGGAAAGAACAACACGAGAGACACAGGGTTTATACTGGTTCGGGTCACCGTTGTGGTGTAATACCCTACTCCAGTGTGTGGCGTGGTGGATTGCCTCTTGGGCTGATGATGATGAACAATACAAGGAAGAACAACCTCGCAAGGGTCTGCTATTGGCTGGGGCGATGAACTGCTGGGAGGAGTTCAGTCACCCTTCTCTCTCTCTCTGATTCTGATTCTCTCATCTCTCTCTTCTCTCCTGTGGGGGGCTGGTCCTATTTATAGAGGCCCTAGTCCTCTTCCCAAATATCGAGCGAGAAGGGAGCCAACAATGGCGGGCTAATTTGAAGGGGGACAACTAGTACCAGCTATCCTGACAAAAGTAGTCTTCACCTGCACAAAGCTCTGGTGGTGACGCCGTCTTGGGCTCCACAATGACCTCCGTCTTCCAGTCCTCCTGGTCCTGGTCTTGTTGCACCGAAATGGCAACATTTGCCTGATGCCTCGGTACTCCGCGGCTGCGCTTGCCCCCTTTGCACCGAAGAGGAAAGGAGGACACTGCGCGGGCTGGCACCCGCCTGGCACCTTTGGTCGTCATGGCTTGCGTCACGGGCACCTCGTGAGGTACCCCGCCTTGATCTCTTCGCCTCCTCGCGAGCCAGCCTGGTGAGGCTGTGCCTCAGGAAGCTCCGTGTCGTCCGCCCCGCGAGGCTTGGCCCCTCACGAGGGTCTTGGGTCTGTGTTGGTGAAGATGGGACGTGCTGGGCCCCCCTTTGAGCCATGCCGCAGGCCGCAGGCAGGCAAGTCTGGGGACCCCCGTTCCCAGAACGCCGACAGTAACCCCCGGGCCCAAGGCGCGCCCGGACTTGGCCGTGCAGGGAGGCGGAAGGGCAAGAGCGAAGCGCCGCGGGCCCTAACAGCCTGCGGCCTTGGGCGCCGTGTGGCGGTTGATTGGATGTGGGCGTCTCCACTTCCCCATGGTGCCTCGGCAACTGCACGGACTGGACAAGTCCCTGCATGCAAAGTGGGTCATGATTACCTGCGATTGTGGAGGTCGGCGGTTGGCCTCCGCCGGCCATAAGTAGGGAATGGCGTGCGCCCTTCTAGTCCATCCCTCCTTGCTTCTCCTTCTTCCCGATCCTTGCTCCGTCTTGCTGCGATGGCTCCGATCCGCCGGTTCTTGACGACAGAGAAGGGAAATGCTCCTTGAGAGGAACCTGACCCGGTCCCGCCAAAGAAATGGCTCGTCCTCCATGGCCCGGACGAGGGGGCCCATCAGGTGGTGTCGAGGCCTTGGTGCGAGCGGGCACCGCCGGGGTTCCCACTTCCCTTGTACGCCCACATCGAGGGCCCTGAAGGAGCTGATGCTGATCGCCACGGGCGGCGCTGCTGTCGGCGCCGACGGGTCACGAAGGTGTGGGTCGTCCCCCCTGGGGTTCACACCGAGGGCTCCTCCGGAGAGCTCGTGCTCCACGTCGCCATGCCTCCTCAGTCTTGGATTCGCCTTCCTCCCTTCTTCGCCTCCATCGTCCCGCAGGGAGAGCCCTTGGAGCTTTGGCTGCAGCATGCCGGCTGCAGCACCCTCGCGACCAGGGCAGAGGTTGCGGTCGTTGCCCCGGGCGAGGTCTTCATGACTTGAGGCTGGAGCGAAATCACCCAGGTTTGCAGGACAAGAGGTGCCTTCGCGATCCACTTGGAGTACGACGGTGCCTCGGTGATGTTCTTCAAGGTCTTCGATGCGAACGGGCGCCGGCTGGAGTGCTGCCCCAGGAGAGGTGGCTGGGACCCTGCTGCGGCGAGGACTAGGCCCGCCGACCGCTCCCTTGGCGGCTCCTCAGGCGGCGGAGGCGTCGGAGGTTCCAGTGACTCCAGTGAGCTCTTCGCGACTCCGGAGACGAGCGACGACAGCTACGAGCCCCTGAGCCGGCGCCGCTCCTGGAGCAGGGCGGGCTCGTCAGGCCGCCGCCGACTCTGATCTGGATGGGGTTGGCGCTGGTGCTTGACGGCCCACTGTTGATGATGGCGTCTTCTGTAGGGGCGCGCGTAGTTAGTGTCCCTTTAGGATCTGTTCCCTGCGAGGAATCAAAGACGCGTCCCGTGGGGGCTTGTAAGGTGCCTGTGATCCTGTTTTATTAATATAACCCTTGTCGTAGAATTGTGCGAGTTGCTCATTCCGTCTTAGCTCAGTCCTCCCTTTCGAACCTCACGAGGGCTTGGTGCTCTGCGCCGACAGGTCCCAGTCCCAAGGCGGCTTCAGCCGTCGCTGGTATGCCAGGTCGCGATGCCGTGGTCAAGGCCAGGAGGTGAGCGACCCGGAGTCCGGTAAGAGCCCCTGAGTCGCGATGCTCAGGAGGTCCCCTTTGGCGCTCAAGCAGCCGTCGTTTGGTGAGAAAGGTGAGCGGCATCGCTAACACGGGATTGCATTAGGTGCGGGGGTGGTGCCACGGTAGCTGGCGCTTCCGGGTGGTGACTTATCTCGAGAATCAGGGGCCGCTCTCTGGTGTGTCGCCGGGTCCGTGCATCGGCAGGCGCAAGGTTGCTCGGCGAGGTCCTCGTGTGTCCCCCCCTCTCGCCTTTGCTCCCCTTTCTGCTCTACGTCCTCGGGTCCCGGCCCTCGAGCGAGTCTCAGCCATCGCTGGTATGCCAGGTTGCGATGCCGTGGACAAGGCCAGAGGGTGAGGGCTGGAGAGCCAGTAGGAGCCCTGAGTCGCGATGCTCAGGCACCCCCCTTTAACGTGCAAGCGGTTCACGCGGATGAGAGTGAAGGAGACACCGCAAGGGCCTCGCCTGATGCAGCTCCTTTAAGAGATCCTGTAGACTGATCAGAGAAAGAACGAGGGATTGCCACGACAATTGACAGTCAGCCGTTGGTTGCTTCCGAGGGGTAATGTGGCACTGAAGGCTTGACAAGGTGGCGCCATGCGGGGCTGCCACGGCCAGAGCTCAGCCATCCAGGTTTGTCGGCGTTGCAGGGACAGACCCATGTGCAAGCGTCGTGCCGTTTGGGAGCAGTTCCGTCAGTTGGCGTCAGTTGAGCGGGCAGCTAGGTCAAACACATTAGCCGCGAAGGAGTGGATTCATTCAAATAGATGCTGGGAAGGCGGACATCACTGGGTCAGGCCCGAGCGACCTGGGGATCATGCAGCCCGAGGGGCGCCCCCAACAAGGTAAGCTAACAACATGAAATAAAAGGGATACACGCCGCAGGGACGGACCCACACGGCTTGGGAATAATGCAGCCCTGGGGGGCGCTCCCAGCTGGAAGTGAAACTTGAAAGATGTCACCTGATGATGTTGAGGTCGAAGGGGTGTTGGTGTAGCAGACTCGGTGGGATGCGGAAGCCGATCCTCACGAGCCCCTAGGCCCGGGGGCCTCGGGAGGCTCCGGAGGTGCTGGCGGCTCCCCGCGGACCATCTCCATCTCCGCCAGGGCTGCGGAACGCCTGGCCTCTTGTGCCTCCACGATGCCCCTCATGAGGCACTGGTACGTGGCAGCTGCGTTCGGCAAGCCGTAAGGCATGAGAACGTAGCTATGGGGTGGACCTCCGTAGCGCCCCACTCGCGAGGGCTAGAGGCGCTCCAGAGAGGCGACTCGGTTGGGCCCTGGTATGTCGATGTAGACGCACAACCCACCATCCTCGCCTGGATGGGGAGCCACTGCTGGTGGGCGGTGGCCGCCTTTCGTGACTCTTGACTCCTGTAGCTCCTGAATGGCCTTGCTGACGAACTCCTGAGGGTCTGGCTCTCCTTGCCTTACTCCTTCTTGAGGGAAACGTGCTTCGAAACACGCCTCCATGTGGTGCCCAAGCGCCTCCCTCGTGACCCTGGCTAGGTCGGTGGCCCTCCAGGGGAGAGCCCCCGAGCCCTGCCCGAGGAGGGCGCTGGGCGCGCTTCCCTATGCGATGGAAGGAGGTTCCCCCTGGGCAGGCACGGGCCCAGAGGGGCCTGCCTCCTCAGGGGCCGGGCCAGACAATGTCTTCTTCTTCTTGGGGGCGGTCTCGGGAAGCCTCCTGCTTCCGCGATCCGGGTCTTCCAGTGACGCGGCCTGAAAGGCTCGTTCCAGGGAACACACCGTGTCCTTCTCTTTACAGGGCACCGTGATGACTCCGCCACTTCCTGGCATCTTGAGAACGTTGTAGCCGTGGTGAGTTACGGCCATGAACTTGGCCAGCGCTAGGTACCCAAGGATGGCGTTGTACGATAGGCGAATGTGAGCGATGTCGAAGTCGATGAGCTCGGTGCGGTAGTTGTCGCGTGCCCCGAAGGTGACAGGGAGGCGGACCTGCCCAATCGGGACCGTGGAGCCGTCGGTGATTCCGGAGAAAGGCTTGGTTGGCTGAAGCTGGCTGTAGGGCACTTGGAGATTGTTGAATGTTTCCACGGACAGGATGTTGAGCCCTGCCCCGCCATCGATGAGGGTCCTGGTGACCACCACGTTGCTGATGATTGGGGAACAAAGCATTGGGAGGACTCCGGCTGTAGCCGCACACTTGAGCTGATCTGCTGAGCTGAACGTGATGGCGCATGCCGACCACCTGAGAGGGCGCGTGGCTTCAAGCCTGGGGAGGACTGCATTCACTTTGCGGGCGAACTGCTTGAAGATGCGTTGAGAGGCTGGGGCCTGAGCCCCGCCCTGGATGCAGGCGATCGCGCACGGCTCCTGGAAGCCCCCAGCCCCCTCGTCTTGGTGGCGGTCCTCGTTTCTCCTTGGCTGCGGCGACAGCGGAGGGAGGCCTGCGTTGCCATTCAGGCGATCCTCGCGAGGCTGATCCCTCCAGTCTCCCTCGCGAGGCGGGTCTTGCCAGCAATCCTCACGAGGTTGATCGCGCCACCCTTGACGCGGGCCACGGTCTTCCCAGCATCCTGCATTCCTTCCTCCTCCTCGATCGTAGCCCCGGTCACTGCAGTCGGGGCGACGGCCGATCCTTCCTTCTCGCACGGCTCGGAGCTCTTGACATTCTTTGGTGTTGTGGGTGTGGAGGTCATGGTACACACAGTACCGGCTGCCCTTGGAAGGTTCGGGCTGATCTCTGCCCCGCTTGGTGTCTGGTTCTGCCGCGAGCACGGCAGCCCCCTTGCGCTTCACATCCTTGGCCTTGGGCTTCTTCTCTTCTGGGTTTGCGGCAGGAAGCTCGAGGAGGGAGAGACGCCCTTCCTCAGCCCTGGCGCACTTGGTTGCCAAGTTGAACAGCTCCAAGGAAGTGCACATGTCTTCATGCATCGCCAGCTCCTCCTTCATCTTGACATCGCGCACGCCATCGGAGAAGGCTGAGATGATGGCCTCCTCAGTCACCTTGGGAATCTTGAGGTGTGCGTTGTTGAAGCGCTGGATGTACTTCTGCAGGGTCTCTCCGGGTTGTTGCTTGATGCGGCGCATGTTGCTCACGACGGGTGGCCGGTCGCGAGTACCTTGGAAGTTGGCGATGAAGCGGGTGCGCATCTCGTCCCAGGAGGAGATCATGCCTAGAGCCAGGTTCAGGAGCCAGGTGCGGGCCTCGTCCTTGAGTGCCATGGGAAACCAGTTCGCCATGACCTTTTCATCTCCGTTGGCAGCTTCGATGCCCAACTCGTAGAGCTGGAAGAACTCCGCAGGGTCAGCCGTGCCGTCGTAACGAGGAGGCAGGTCGGGCTTGAACTAGCCGGGCCACGCGACGCTGCGTAGCTCGGTGGTGAAGGCACGGCAGCCTGCTGTGGCCATGGATGCCTTGGGTGACGGAGAGCTTGGTCTTGCATGTCCCCACGTGCTGCAGCTGGGTCTTGACGTGCGGGAGCAGGAGCATGGTCGCGACGTGCTGGAGCAGGGAGTGCCCGGGCAGCTTCTTGCGGGCGAGGGATTTCCTGGCACCTCTGCTCTTGCTGCGCTGGCACCTGACGAAGCGGGTTCCACCCAGGGGCCACGCGCCTTGGAGCCATGGCGCCTTCTTGAGGAGGAGGCGGCCGGGGCGCCGCCGGAGCTTCGTCGCCCGCGCGGGGCGGGGTGCGGTGCAGCGGAACGGACGGCGCAGGAGAGCCCCCTGCGGCGCGGACGAGCTCGGCGATGCGGTTGAGCCATTCTTCATAGACGTCGTCGACAGGATGGTAGCGCAGGAGCTCGTTTGCCGCGATGAGCGCAGCTCGAGCCTCCATGGGTGCGCCGAGCGCGCAGGACAAAGAACCAGCTGGGGTGAGCGAGGGAGTAGCGGTGCGGCCGTCTTGCCGCACGGACGGATGCTGAGACGATGCTTGCTGCTCGTCCCCTGCCGGGCCAGTGGCGGCGTTGACAGCAGGTGACAGGGAACGGCAAGGACGCCTGCCAACAGGAGCCGTCTGGGCGACGCGGGAAGCGAGAGCGGCCCGATGCTCGGTGCGGGCCCGACGAGCGTCAGACATGGGCGCGATGGTCGGAGGAGAACGGGGTGGTGGAAGACGAATTCCGGCGCACCCCTACCTGGCGCGCCAAATGTCGGATTTCGGGTTCCGGCAGACCCTTGAGGTTCGAACACTGGGGTGCGCGCGGAGATTTCGCCTCCTACCTACCTGCACCCCTCCGCCTCGCTAAGATCTAAGCTATGGAAAGAACAACATGAGAGACACAGGGTTTATACTGGTTCGGGCCACCGTTGTGGTGTAATACCCTACTCCAGTGTGTGGTGTGGTGGATTGCCTCTTGGGTTGATGATGATGAACAATATAACGAAGAACAGCCTCGCGAGGGTCTGCTCTTTGCTGGGGCGATGAACTGCTGGGAGGAGTTCAGTCACCCTTCTCTCTCTCTCTGATTCTGATTCTCTCATCTCTCTCTTCTCTCTTGTGGGGGGCTGGTCCTATTTATAGAGGCCCTGGTCCTCTTCCCAAATATCGAGCGGGAAGGGAGCCAACAATGGCAGGCTAATTTGAAGGGGGACAGCTAGTACCAACTATCCTGACAAAAGTAGTCTTCGCCTGCACAAAGCTCTGGTGGTGAAGCTGTCTTGGGCTCCACAATGACCTCCGTCTTGCAGTCCTCCTGGTCCTGGTCTTGTTGCACCGAAATGGCAACCTTTGTCTGATGCCTCGGTACTCCGCGGCTGCGCTTGCCCCCTTTGCACCGAAGAGGAAAGGAGGACACTGCGCAGGCTGGCACCCGCCTGGCGCCTTTGGTCATCATGGCTTGCGTCACGGGCACCTCGTGAGGTACCCTGCCTTGATCTCTCCGCCTCCTCGCGAGCCAGCCTGGTGAGGCCGTGCCTGAGGAAGCTCCGTGTCGTCCGCCCCGCGAGGCTTGGCCCCTCGCGAGGGTCTTGGGTCTGTGTTGGTGAAGATGGGCCATGCTGGGCCCCCCTTTGAGCCACGCCGCAGGCAGGCAAGTCTGAGGACCCCCGTTCCCAGAACACCGACAGGGACCCCTTCCTTTTGCGGAGTGCATCAAAGTCTACACGGAGCCAACCAAAGCGTTGGACGTGGCGACCAGCGCATGGCGCGGCTAGTGAAGCGCTCGAGGAGGTGACCTCAGGGGCGCCAAGCTGGGGAGAGCCATCGAGTTCCGCCTCGCGACGGCCTATAGAGGCCCCGGGAGCTTCGACCTCAGGAGCAGCGGATTGCGTCGCCCCCTCAACTGCCACCCCGAAGCGAGAGTTACAGGCTCCCGAAGATGACGCCTCAGGAACCGCGGGCGGCTTCAACACCTCGGCACCCGCGTCTCAGGCCTCTGGTGGTGCTTGCCCCCCTGCGTCCACTCTTGGGGCAAGTTTGGCGCCGGTGACAAGGAGGGGAACCACGGTGATGGGGTTCTCGCGGGACCCCTCAAGGCCATCCGGACGCAACCCTCATTCATCAAAGGGGGCATCTGCCCCACTAACTGCACCCGGTTTGAGCAACAGTACAAGAGACAGCCCTCAGGTGGCATATCGGCTGGCGAGGGGTCGCCTGCCAGGACCTCGAGCACCGTTCTTTGTGCCTCGAGCGGAAGCCCAGACTCTTGAAGCCTCATGCGATCCTAGCCGGCAGACAGGGCCCACATCGGCTGGGAATGGCGTTGGAGTGGGGCGACGCGGCATCGGAGGGGCTCCTTCATCAACATGGGTGCGGTCAAGCCAAGATATTTCAACCTCTTCAGCTAGAACCAGACGAAGGCGAGGCGGGGGCTCGTAAGCTTCTCGTGAGCCCAGCCGGAGCTAGGGACGGCGGGCGCAAACGAAGGCAAGAGCAAAGGGCTGAGCACTCCGACATCCACATACATCCACCACATCCGGAACCCGCTCGCGGATGGTGGGAGTTCAAAGTCAATCCCCGAGCCGGCTGTCGCCGCCACGGCCTGGAAGCTCAGGCACCCCGAGCATTGCCAGGGGTCTGTCAGGTGCAGCAAGAAGAAATGGCGCATAAGGGCCACGGAGGGGGCGATGCCCACCATGGCCTCGCAGACAAAGGCAAAGATGACAAGAAGAGCAACAAATTGGGGATCTAGGTGCAGCAGATGAATCTGGTAATGGGAAAGCACACCATTGAAGAAGGCGAAGAAGGGGGGACCAGACGGGACCACAGGGTGTCGATGAAGAACTGGACCTTGATGGCTGTTCTATCAATAGAAGCTCGGGACGCATGCCAGGCCGCCATCCCTCCCCATTCGTTGAAGTCGGTGGTGAGTGCAAGGCGGACCTTGTCCATGGCCTCCTCATTGAGCACCCGCGATCGGTCGACGACGGGCTCGACAGCCAAAGGTGGGTTGGCTGAGGACATGGGCTTCTTCCCTTTCTCCGTCCGGTTCGGCACCATGGCGATGGAGAGGACTGAGCTCAGCTCGGATTGAGAGAGGAAGCTGAGGTTCGAAGAAGTATAGGAGTCGGGGAGTGCGTTGCGAGCAATGGGGAGATAACTATGTAGGACACCATGGCCACCTAGCCAGGCGGATATCAAGGCTGCGTGGGTAAGCGGGGCCGCCCACGTCCAATCGGTCACCATGCGTCGAACGAGGCCGTAGGCTGTTGGGGCCCGTGGCGCTCCGCACTTGCCCTTTGGCTTCTCCTTGAAACCAAGTCCGAGCGCACCTTGGGCCAGGGGGCTACTTTCGGCATTCTGGGAACGGGGGTCCCCAGACTTGCCTGCCTGCGGCCCACAGCATGGCTCCCCCAGGGGCCCTGTACGGCCCATCTTCACCAACAAACACTCAAGACCCTCGCGAGGGGACAAGCCTCGCGAGGCGGACGATGCAGGAGCGGCCTCGCCAGGCTGGCTTGCGAGGGGCAGAGAGATCAACAAGGGACACCTCGCAAGGTTCCCGTGATGCAAGCCATGATGACTGGAGCCAGGAGGGCACCAGCGCGCGCAGTGTCCTTCCTCTTTGGTGCTAAAGTGGCAGGCGCATGCGAGGAGTCCCGAGGCATCATGCAAAGGTTTCCATATCAGTGCAACAAGACGCAGACCAGCAGGACGGCAGAACGGATGTCACTGTGGAGCCCAAGACAGCGTCACCACCAAAGCCTTTGGCAGGCGAAGACTACTTTTGTCAGGATAACTCGTACTAGTTGTCTCCCTTTGAATTTGGCCATTGTGGGATCCCTTCCCGCTCAATATTTGGGAAGAGGACCAGAGCCTTATAAATAGGACTAGCCACCATCATAGGCAGGGGATCTGATCTGGGACATGATCCATTCCACCAAGGCCACCACACGAGTTCGCCAAGCATGAAAACACCTCTCCTCAGGAGACTGTTCTTCCCTTGTAACTGTCCATCCTCAGCCCAAGAGGCAATCCACCACACCACACTTGAGTAGGGTATTACACCACAACGGTGGCCCAAACCAGTATAAATCTTGTGTCTCTCATTCTTTGGGTTCGTCGAGCTAGACCGTAAGATCATACAGAGTGCGAGCTAGAGAGGGGGAGAGATCTTTGTGCGCACCCCAGTGTTCGAACCTTAAGGGTTTTGCCGC
Organism: Triticum aestivum; assembly: GCF_018294505.1. NCBI lineage: Eukaryota > Viridiplantae > Streptophyta > Magnoliopsida > Poales > Poaceae > Triticum > Triticum aestivum. The sequence continues at coordinate 397,206,343 of NC_057800.1, read as the reverse complement.
TTCCTCGCTCTCGCTGTCTCGCATCCTACCGCTGGGGTCGCCATGGTCTTCTTCAAAGACCTCTCCAGCAGTTCCTCCTCCGGTGACTACCCCTTCACCACCCAGGTATGCCTCTCTTCTCTCTCTCGGGCTATGACTTGCAATGAAGGATTTTTACCTAGTGGTTAGTTTGAGTCATTTCTTCCCCTTGTAGCTCCCTAAGACCATCAGTGGCAATGAATGGAGCGGGGTTGCTGAAGATCTATCTGCTCGTTGTGACCATCAATCTCCATGCGTGAAGCTAGCTGCGTTTGATTCTGTGGACAGTGGGAGGAAGTTCCTGGCATGTGCAGAGAAGGTTAGACCCTCTTTCGTTGTTACAAATCATTTGTTAGATGTGATTCAGACACTATCATGTTCCCAACCCATTCATACCACACCTTCAACCAAACGCATCCTAAGACAGTGTCACAGTTTGTACCTAGTATCTTAAATTGTTCCCATCTCATCAGTGGTGCCATTAGAAAATTATTTGGCACCGCTTCAGCAGTTTGTGCAGCCAACTTTGGTCCACACATCCGAGCAGCCAAGCAGTAAAATACTAAATCTTTATGGCACAAAGGAACTGGGCATCGGAGCAACTAAGTGCTCCGGAGTCCGGCTCCCTGATTTTTTTTCTGCTGCATCGACTCAGCAGTGCAGGGCACCGGTGCGAGATGTAGCAACAATTATCTTTACCCCAGTTTTGGCATACATAGTGGACGGCCTTAGTGCTATTAGTTCTATGTTACTAAATTTGTGCATGTACACACCTATTAGTATCAATTTGCTATCATCCAAACACTATCGCTATGCTATTGCAGTTATATTTACCTCCTCATAAAATGTTCAATTTATTATTTATTGTACATGAGTAAGAACTTGTAGCATCGTTGTAGTTAATTATAGCTTCTGATGTTCCAGAATTTGGTTGTTGTCTTAGTACCAATTATTTCATTTGCACATTGATCTTTTTGAGAAGATATGTCATAATTAACATATTTCTTCAGTTTTTCAAACTAAGCATTGGTGATTTTCTATGTTGCTATAAACCCATTTCCTCTACAAATGTTATTGATCTACTTTCAGATATTATAGGATGAGCGGAAGTGTTCTTACTTGGAGTGGGTTGATCAAGAGTGGCCCCAGTCTTTGAAGATGTGCCTAGCGAAGCTCTGGAGCATGTATGAGGAAGAGAACACACATAGGCTTAGAGAAAGTGTTGTCAACGCTGAAGCATATTTCAAGATGCAGGATTAAAAGTTGAAGGTGGAGAATGAGCTCAGATTTTTTAAACCAGACTTTGCTAAGATGGTGTTGGTGAAGGAGGAGGCACTTTCCCAGTTGGCCCATGCAAAAGGGTTCTTACTGAACTGAAAGCAGATGTGGATAAGACTGTCGGCGTTGTGGGAGTGGGGGTCCCCACATTTTCCTGCATGTGGCCCACAGCGTGGCTCTACTAGTGGGCCCGTACGACCCATCTTCACGAACAAGCATTCAAGACCCTCGCGAGGCGGACGACACAAGACCTCCTCGGGAGCGGCCTCACCAGGCTGGCTCACGAGGGGCGGAGAGATCAAGGCCAGGCAAACCTCACGAGGTTCCAATGACGTGAGCCATGACGATCGAGACCAGGCGGGCGCCAGCACGCACAATGTCCTTGTTTCCTCTGGTGCTAAGGAGGCAAGCGCAGACAAAGAGTACCGAGGCGTGAAGCAAAGGTTTCCATATCAGTGCAACGAGACCAAGACTAGCAGGATGGCAAAACGGAGGTCACCATGGAGCCCGAGGCGGCGTCACCACCAGAGCCTTTGGTAGGCGAAGACTACTTTTGTCAGGATAACTTGTACTAGCTGTCCCCTTTCAAATTGGCCGTTGTTGGCTCCCTTCCCACTAAATATTTGGGGAGAGGACCAGGGCCTCTATAAATAGGACTAGCCACCACCATAGTTGGGGGGGGGGTCGACCTCATCTTGGATCGGAGCCATTCCATCCTTAGCCTCACACCAACCAAGCACAAGAACACCTCACCTCAGGAGGCTGTTCTTCCCCTTGTATTGTTCATCCTCAGCCCAATAGGCAATCCACCACACCACACTGGAGTAGGGTATTACACGACAACGATGGCCCGAACCAGTATAAATCTTGTGTCCCTTGTGTTGTGATTTCGTCGAGCTTGACTTACAGATCGTGGCGAGGTTGAGGGCATGAGTTGGTAGGGGGAGATCTTCGTGCGCATCCCAGTGTTCGAACCTTAAGGGTTTTGCCGGAACCCGAGATCCGACATTTGGTGCACCAGGTAGGGGTGCGCCGGAGCTCTTCTTCCGCCAATTGATCCGCTCGTTGGTCCCCCAACACTCTGTGGCTCCGATGTCCGGCGACTCAAGGACCAACGTCGACCGCTGGGCAGCCTAGCCAGCCCGGGCGGCGCCGCTCGCTCAAGAAGACCTCAACCCAGCGCCCCAGGTAGCACACGCACCACCAAACACTGCGGGGCATGGGCAACAAAGTCACCCGCCATCCGCCCTTACTCTACGACAAGTGCGGGCAACCGCTAGAGCCTCAAGCCACGCCGCGGCCACGACGCCACACACCGACGAGAGGAAGGAAACATGAGGGCCGCGCTCACAGTGGCTCGGGAGCTGCTGCGATGCCGATTAATGGAGAGCGAGCGGGATGCATTGCTAGAGCGTGTCGCCGAGCTATTGGACGCCGCGGCCTCGGGAGCACCACCCTTTTGCTCTCTGCTCACACCTCAAGTCGTGGCCGGGTCGCATGCCGTGCCTCGATGCGCCCGCATGCCCACGGGCGCGCCACCAGGCTTCATCGACATTGGTGCAACCAACGGAGCTAGACGCCCGCTCGCACCCGCGCCACCTCCGGTGTGCGCGGGCACGAGCGCTGTCACCTACGGCCCCGGCGGTATGCAACCCTACCACCCTCAAGGCGACACGTTGGGCGGGGTAACATGGAGCGTGGGGCACTACGGAGAGGTCTTTGAGGCGACGGCCTCGGAGGCCTACGTGCCCCGCATGGTGGACCAGGAGTACATGCTGGAAGACGATCCTGGCTCGTTCCTCGAGCCGGGATGGGAGGAGGAGGCGCTAGAAGTTGGCACCTTTCAGGAGCCCTCTGGAAGCCTCACCAACCGCGCCGACGACAACAGCTACAGGGTACCACTAATCCCTCAGGAGCAGGCTTACGCTAACCATGGGACGCAGGAGGATCAGGTCGCAGCAGTGGATGGTGGCCCCGGCTCGTCGACCTCCCTGCCGCCATGGGGGCATGCCGGGGGCTGTGGGAGAGGGGCCGGGAGCAAGGCCCCTCCCTGCGATGCACGGATTAAGGCATCCCCCGAAGGTAGGCCCTCTGCCGGGGAGGTGCTCCAGAGCCTTCCCCCGGCAGAGCACCCGTGGTCGCCGAGGGCGCCACTGGCGTCCCCTTTGCCCCTTGGTGTCGTCCTGGTTACTGGTCGCCCCCAACGGTGGTCGAGGGAGGCGCAAGGTGGGGCCCTCGTCTGGCGATATGAAGTAAGGCTCATGCCTGTGAAGGTCCTCGCTCGTGAAACTCTCACGTGATAATGAGTGGGGCTATACACGCCCCAGAACCTCAGGAGTGCCTCCCTCGGGCCTCGGGGGCTCCCTCCCACATCCTAGTGGCAGCACTTAGCTCCGCGCTGGTGAGAAGACTCGAAGACTAGAAGACTAGACTAGGCGCCGGACGCGGCCATTTGCTTTGGATCTCTTTTCTGTAACCCTGCCTTCTGGATTTGGATTTAAGTTGAAGTTGAATT
>NC_057800.1:397078573-397202288 GCF_018294505.1 Triticum aestivum | reverse complement strand
CTCGTTCGAGCGATTTCTTGCTATCTGGTTCTTGCCTTAATTCAGAGTTCGCGCTGGTTGCTTCCCCCTCACGGGCACCTCGCGAGGGGCTAGGCATGGCGCACACGCGCCACGCGCATGTCGCGCCACGGCTAGCGCTTGCTTATCACACGGCCTCCTCCGGCATGTCGACAAGTTCCTCACGAGCCGGTTTGGGGCTCGTCCAGGCTAAGGTAAACCGCAACAGCAAACTTGCCCCAGGATACGTGAGTTCACAAAGACACATATTCAACTCGACCTAAAAAGATAGAGGCAGTAGTATATTTACATGAGGGGCTTCCCCTCCAAAAATGCTCTTACAACCTCTAGGGCCGCGCCCGAGCTTCTTCGTGCAGGACAAACAACTAGGAAACACGGGATCAGTTGGACATGTCGCTTGCCATGTCCCCTAGATCACCCTCGGACGCGTCGCTAGCATCGCTGCCACCATCGCTAGCATCACCATCACCTCCACCAGCGCCGCCATGTGGGGACCCCGACTCATAAGTCGTGATCACCGAATGCACGTGTACAGTGATCCCAGAGATCAATGCTCACTGAACACACAGAAGCTGAATAACAAGAGTCTTACATCCGTACATACCGTCTTACACAAATTATGACCATTATGGTCAAGTCTTACATAGATAAAGCCACAAGGGCCGAATATCTTCGTCGATAAGTAGAACCCATGCCATCCGCCTTAACCCTACAGGCATTCTGACTGGGAAACGTCCTAGTTCGCATGTTCGTCTCCAAAGAACTCTTCTTCGAACTCCTGCTCTTCCATGCCTGGCCAATTAAATAACTAGTGGCAAGCCAATGAGTACTTTGAATGTACTCGCAAGCAACCCATGTTTTGGTTCAAGGTACAACAATGTATGATATAGGTAAATTTTTGCGGAAAGCTAGTTTTGAGTGAAATGACATGTTCAACAACTTGTAAGACATGCATCAGGAGAATTCAATTAACCATGAGGACAGGTTACAGATATCAACACAAAGGGAGTGGGCTCCAACCCAACTCAAACATGTCAAGTCCTTTGACTTGACGCAAGTAGTTCTTCCCACACAGACACACTGGTTTGTAAACAAGTGGACGTAGCCCAAGAGCGGTTACCCAACTGTCCTGGACCGTGGACACGGCTATTCGAATAGTTTTACACTCTGTAGAGGTTGCACACTTTACCCACAAGATCCGGGGAACTTCCATGTCATCCATGACCCGCGGTACCTCAAGTACCCGGGGTAAGCACCCGATCACTATCTTTCCCTAGACGACACTAACATGGAGTCCACTCGATTGGTAGTAACCCCCGTGCCCAACATTTCACAACTTAAAATTGTGGAGCCTCGCTCCCATATTCATCACATACCACTGGCACGGGGTACCAACGGTGTGTCCGGTGCCCCATAAAAATGTTCTTGGCCGCCCTACCTGGCACGACCCCGTCCTGAGAGAGAGCACCAACTCTCCCCCGTCACTAGTAATGCGGCCTCCAAGCTAGTATCGGCCTAGGTAATCAATAATGCCTTTCCCATATAAGGTTAGAGTGGTTGCGCATGTAAGGTTGGAATAAGGGTCGCATCTAAAACCAATCCATTTTTGAAAGCAACACACACACACTTGCCTCGGTACACCACTTCGTCATCAAGTGGCTACCCAACTCATCATCTCCCACGGGCATAAGTGGCACCTGATGGGGGTTTTCGAAAAGTCTTTTGAAAATACTTTGTCTCCATCACCATGCATATTCCCATCCCTTTTGCGTAGCACTACTTAGCATCCTATCTACTCCCACCGGCATAACCCTCATAAGGAGGTAGGGTCATGCACAATGCAAGTATCAACGAGGAAGTAACAGAGGCAACCCATCAAAGTTGTTACCATCTCATCATGATTCCGTTGCAACAACAATATGGTGCTATATGACATGCATAAAAAGGGTTTCATAGACATGGTCAAAGGGCTGCTTGCCTGGCTCAACAAAGTCTTCTGGGTCTTCAAAGTCTTCTGGTCCAACTCCTTCGTCAGCAACGCAATCTATCGTCGCAAAATAATAACGAGGAAATAAGGCAATAATAAAACAGAAAAACCAAAGTGCTCAGAAAAATGTCAACTCATTTTTGTTAAATACTAGGTTGAAAACTAAGAAGGGGAAAATTCCTAGTTTTGGATTTGGAGTAGCAGAATAGGAGAAATGGGTTTTCAAAGGTTTATTTAAATGCTAAAAATCACATTTAAATATTTAAAGTGAAGAAAAGGTTTTTGGATTTGAATGAAAGTTGCACCATAAATAGGTGGGATTATTACAAGAATTTAGGAGTTGGAATTATTGCATTTGGATAAATAATTAATTCTGTGGAATTTTTGGAAAAGCCACAGAAAAAGAAAAAGAAAAAGGGCACTGTGCCTGCCAGGCCAGAACAGCTGCGGGGCAGTAGGCCCAGCCAGCGGGCCGGCCCAGCCGAGCCAGCGCACAGCGCGCGCACCCGCCCATTTCAAACCTGATGGCCAGGGCCTGCAGGATAGAGAGAGAGGGGCGCGGGAACGAGGGAGAGGATGACAGGCGGGGCCCACCTGTCATCACTAACCCGTGGACAGGGGGGGTCGCGGTGCTCACCGGCGACGATGCAGGCCACGGCGAGCTCCGGCGAGTGCGGGGATGGCTTCAGGAGACTGCCGCACGTCGGTGGGTGGTGGACTTGGCCGGCGGGGGTGCCTGGTTCACCGGCGACAAGGAGCTGCGATGGAGGAGCTTCGGGAGGTGGTGACTCCAGCCGTTTCTGACAGCTACATAGAGGGGAAAGAAGGGGGAAAGGATCAGAGGGCTGCAGGGGTTCCAGATCGAGGCAGAGGAGGAACGGGGGAGGCCTATACCTCGCGAACTCCGGCGAGCCGAAGCGGCGGAGCTTGAGCTTGATCTCGAGCTCGGGTGCTCCTGGAGGAGAGTGGAGGGCACAGGGGGCTGATTTGGAGGGGTTAGGAGCGAGTGGTGGTGAGGGAGAGGCTCGGGGAGGCCCTTAAATAGGTGAACGGCGAGGTGCCGTGGACCCGTGCGCCGGCGGGCTTCTGCGCGTCACCACAGGGCTCAGGAGGAGCTGGCGCCGTGTCTGGGGTGCTTGTGAGGCTGGTCCAGTGCTAGGAGAAGGAAGAGGGGGAGCGGGGAGGGGCCAGAGACGTCGAGCGTGTGAGCTCACTCACTGGAGCTCTCGGGCGGCCGGTGCGCGTGCGAGAAGGGGTAGGAGAGAGAGAGGGAGGAGGGGGCCGACCAGCTGCCGTGTCCCGGACACCGAGGCGTCTCGTCGGGCGCGCTAGGAAGGCCCGAGGTGGCCGGAGGTGCTTGGCAGGGGGCGGCTACAATGCGGGAGCGCACTGTAGCACACTCCAGAGCGCCCATATGGCTATCCAGGCCCTTTTCTATGCTTGTGGGCGCGCCCTTGCATGTCCAGTAGTGTTTGGGGGTGCTAGGGAAGGGATCTTGGCCTTGGATGCTTTGGATGGCCAGTGGGTGAAGAGAGAGGAAGGAGAAGAGTGGAAATGGGGCTGTCCAGAATAGAAAATTGGTGGTTCCATCCCCTAGATCAATAAGGATTGACTTGTGCTAAATTCCAGAGGTAGAGGGAGGTTAGGAGGAGGTGTGGTAAAGAGGAGAACTCATTTGGATTAGTGGAAGAAGCCCAAACATGCATTTTAAGTTTCTGCCAGAAGGTGTTTGATGTAGGTTTGGGCAAGAAAATGGACTTCCCTTGTCATGAGGCTTGACAAGGTCAAATGGCCTGAGAAAATAAGAGGTTCCACCAAGATTGAGTTCATTTGGGCAAAGTTGCCAATGCAACTTTTGCAAACCCTAGAAATCAACAGAAATGGACTTTTCAAGCTTTAGTCATGCAAAGCTATTCTCCTTGATGCACCACTTGGTGTAGTGGCCTCATTTGGTCATATGAACATGCTCACAAAAGTTGGGGTCAAGGAGAGAAAGTTGGTAGTACAAACTTGTTCAAATTTGATTCTGGTCAGAGAGGGTTTTGGGGCATTTTGGTGAACCAAAATGACCTTGATTGACATGAGGCTTTGCAGGGTGGTCACAATATGCATTTGTGACTTGCTGGATTTTTCTTGGATTTTTATGAAAATATTTCCTGTAGAAATATTTCAAATCCTTGAAATGGGCAGAAATGGTTTTGGGAGGTTTTGTCCAATATTTTGATCATGACCATATGTTGAAACTCTCATATATGGGAAATATATGCCCACTAAGTTTACCTGATTTTTGTAAAATATTTTTGAAATAATAAAATAATTTTTCCCTATGAAAGACCATTTTTGGTCTTTAGAAAAATCTTTTAAATAAAATAGGAAAATAACTTTTAAAATTATATTTTTGGGGTTTATGGGAATCCTATATCTAATAGGTTTCAAATATACCTTTTGAAATATTTTTCATACCCCAAATCAGGTACTTGCAGTGCAAACCTCAATCCAGGGGTTTTTGGAAAACTAATTTTTGAAAATACTATTTGGCCAAATTATTTTTGTAAGAAAATACTATATTGTACTATACACATGGCATGATCATTGGGCAGAAGTTTGGGGCAAGGAGATGAAGTACAGAAGGTGGAGTAGTTGACTTTAAAGAGCACTAGAAAAACCACACAGAGAAATCCAACTCCAAAACAAAAGCCAAATAATGCAAAAGTTTTTATTGGTCCAAATTTTCATGCTTTATTAATGCAAATGAAGTGTTACAAAATGCAGGGTGTGATAGACCTACCCCCCTTACAAGAATCTCGTCCCCGAGATTCCTAAACTAGGCTTTAAAGAGATACGGAAACTCGGATCTAAGGTAGTCTTCACGTTCCCAGGTTGCTTCTGCTTCAGCGTGGTTGCTCCACTGGACCTTGAAGTACTTGATCGCGCGGCTTCGAGTGCGTCGCTCAGCTTCATCCAGAATGCAGATGGGCCTCTCGGTACGGCAAATCAGGCTGGAGGTCAATGGCTTGGTGATTTACGTCCTTGTAAAGATCAGGCTTGTCTGGGACTTGGAGACACTTCCGGAGTTGTGACACATGGAATACGTTGTGCACATCGGATAGTTCAGGTGGCAGTTCCAACTGGTAAGCCACTTCTCCTCGTCGGTCAGTGATCTTGAAGGGGCCGATGTACCTTGGGGCGAGCTTTCCTTTGACATGGAAATGCTGGGTTCCCTTGAGAGGTGTGACCCGGAGATAGACATGGTCTCCAACTTGGAAGGTCATGTCTCTCCGATGTGAGTCAAAGTAGCTCTTCTGCCTTGACTTGGCAGTCTTCAAACGCTCTCTGACAAGCTGGACTTGCTCTTCTGCTTCACGGAGGATATCGGGCCCAAAGACTAGTCCTTCTCCGGTTTCTGACCAATTAAGGGGTGTGCGGCACTTGCGCCAATTCAACACCTCAAATGGTGCCATATGGAGGCTTGACTGATAACTATTGTTGTAGGAGAACTCGGCGAAAGGGAGGCAATCTTCCCACCTAGCTCCATATGCTAAGACACAGGCTCGGAGCATGTCTTCGAGTATCTGATTCACTCGCTCTGTCTGACCTCCGGTCTGTGGGTGGAAAGCAGTGCTGAAGGACAACTTGGTCCCCATGGCCTCTTGGAACTTCTTCCAGAACCTTGAGGTAAACTGAGTTCCTTGGTCTGACACAATCTCCTTGGGAACACCATGAAGGCTTACGATTCTGTTGATGTAGAGGCTGGCTAGCTGGTTTCCCTTGTAAGTCATTTTGACAGGAATGAAATGGGCTACTTTGGTCAAATGGTCGACTATGACCCAGATGGAGTCATGTCCCTTATTTGACCTGGGTAATCCAGTGATGAAGCCCATTCCGACTTTATCCCATTTCCATTCAGGCACCTTGAGAGGCTGTAACAATCCAGTGGGCCGCTGATGTTCAGCCTTAACCCTTTGGTATATGTCACACTTAGCGACGAAAGTAGCTATCTCTCTCTTCATGCCATGCCACCAGAATCTTTCCTTTAGGTCTTGATACATCTTGGTTCCTCCGGGGTGGATGGAATACGGGGCGTCATGAGCTTCTTGCAAGATCAAATTCTTGAGCTCAATCTTGTTGGGTACGCAAATGCGATTCCCAAACCACACAATTCCTTGCTCATCCTCTGAGAATCCTGGGGCCTTGCCTGCCTTGATCTTCCTCTTGATGCCTTCAATACTCTCGTGTCCCTTCTGAGCTTCCTTAATATCACCCATCAGGGTAGGCTTGACTTCAAGGTTGGCTAAGAATCCTGGTGCAACCAGTTCCAACTCGAAGCTTTCAAGTTCTACATACAAGGCGGGTAGCCTTTCCTTAAGCATAGCATTCAAGGAACAAGCCTTCCTGCTTAATGCATCTGCTACCACATTAGCCTTCCTAGGGTGGTATTGAACACTAAGGTCATAATCCTTGATCAACTCTAGCCACCTTCTCTGCCTCATGTTCAATTCCTTCTGAGTGAAAATATACTTCAGACTTTTGTGATCCGTGTATATCCCACACCGCTTCCCTAGGAGGTAATGTCGCCATGTTTTCAGGGCATGAACTACAACTGCCAACTCAAGGTCATGAGTAGCATAGTTCTCTTCATGAGGTCGTAGTTGCCTTGAAAGGTAAGCGACGACTCTGCCCTCTTGCATCAGAACACCTCCCAGTCCGGTTCTCGACGCATCACAATATATCACAAATTCCTTGTGTATATCTGGTGTGGCCAGAACTGGGGTGGTGGTCAGTCTCTTCTTCAGCTCCTGGAAGCTCTCTTCACACTTCGGCGTCCATTCAAACTTCTTGTCCTTCTTCAAGAGCTGAGTCATGGGTCGGGAAATGCTTGAGAATCCTTCAACGAACTTGCAGTAATATCTCGCGAGTCCGAGGAAGCTTCTGACTTCCTTCACATTGCTTGGGGATTGCCATTCAGTCACGGCTTCAATCTTAGTGGGATCGACCGACAATCCTTCTTCAGTCAAAACATGACCCAAGAATCCAACTTCACGCAGCCAAAATTCGCACTTGCTGAACTTAGCATACAGTTGGTGCTCTCGAAGCTTGTCTAGGACCATCCTCAAGTGTTGCTCGTGCTCTTCTTCCGTCTTCGAGAAGACAAGAATGTCATCAATGAAGACAACGACAAACTTGTCCAAATATTCCATGAAGACCTTATTCATGAGATACATGAAGTAAGCTGGGGCATTGGTCAATCCAAAGGACATGACCGTGCACTCATACATGCCATATATGGTTACAAATGCCGTCTTGGGAATATCTTGGGGTCTGATTTTCAGCTGGTAGTACCCAGATCTGAGGTCAACCTTGGAGAACACCTTGGCCCCATTGAGTTGATCAAACAGATCTTCAATCTTGGGAAGTAGATACTTGTTCTTGATTGTAACTTCATTGAGGGAGTGGTAGTCAATGCATAAGCGGATGGTACCGTCCTTCTTTGCCACAAACAGAACAAGTGATCCCCAAGGGGAGGCACTAGGGCGGATAAATCCCTTCCTCAACTACTCTTCTAGTTGCTTCTTCAATTCTGCTAACTCTTCCGATCCCATCCTATACGGCTTCTTATAGATGGGTCCTGCTCCGGGTATGAGCTCGATGATGAACTCAATGTCTCGGTCAGGAGGCATTCCCGGTAGCTCATCAGGAAAGACATCGGGGTATTCACATACTACCGGCACTTGCTCCAATCCAACTTCTGACAGAGAGTTGACTTGGTTGGCTTGAGCAGAGGAGGGGTTGGAGGCAAATTTAACTTTGACTCCTTGGTCATTGGTTACAGTGACGGTCCGGTTGGTGCAATCTAACAAGCCTTGGTGCTTAACGAGCCAATTCATTCCTAAGATCACATCCAAGCCTTGTGATCTTAAGACTATAAGGTCTGCTAGGAAGTCTACCCCATTAATGACAATCCCAACTCCTTTACATCCTATATTGGCTCTCATCTCTGCTCCGGGGGTTTGTACCACCATAGGGTTATTCAGGGGTGTAGGGGTCATGCCACTTTTTAATGCAAACTTTTGGGTGACAAATGAATGCGTGGCTGCAGAATCAAACAAGACAGTTGCAGGTGCTGAGTTGACAAGGAACGCACCCAGCACGACGTCCGGGTCTTCGTGGGCTTCTTCTGCAGTGACATGATTCACACGACCCTTGCCGTTGTTGGGCGGGTCGTGGGGAGCTTGGTTCCTTGGTGGCATTCCACGGCCTTGTCCTGGGTTCTGCGCATTGGGGCGCGGGGCGTCGGGCTTCTTGTTGGGGCAATTCTTGGAGTAGTGTCCTGCCTGACCACATCCGAAGCAAGTGACTTGATTGGGGTTGCTGCTCTTGCTGGCATTGTTATTGGGGTTGTTAAAAGCTGGCCTGGGGTTGGCATACTGTTGAGGCTGATAGTTGGTGCGAGGTGCAGGGGCTCTTGGCTGCTGATAGGTTGGCTTGACCGGGGCTGGCTGCCACGGGCGAGGCTTCTGGTTGCTGGAGCTACCCTTGCTGATCATCTTGCGCTTACGGGTATCATCCAAAGCACGTCACTTGTCCTCAAGCATGAGTGCCTTGTTCACTAGATCAGGAAAGGTCGGGCAGTCACACACAACAAGCGAGTACTGCAGAGTCTGGTTAAGGCCTTCCATGAAGCGCTCCCTTTTGGAAGCATCAGTGCTGACATCCTCACGAGCATACCTTGAGAGAACACTGAACTTCTGCATGTACTCCTTGACAGTGCTACTACCTTGCTTCAGGGCTCGGAACTCACGCTTCTTGATGGCCATGATTCCGGAAGGAATGTGGGCCTTGCAGAACTCTGCCTTGAAGTCATTCCAAGTGATGTTTCGCTCAGCATGCATGGCCTTGAATCCATCCCACCAAGCTCTAGCAGTGCCCCCAAGACAGTGAGCAGCATACGCCACCTTCTCACGGTCCACAATGCATCCGACTAGTTCCAGCAGATCCTCAATGGTGCGGACCCAGTCGTCTGCATCCAGGGGTTCAGCAGTCTCGATGAAGGTGGGTGGTGCATGCTTCTTGAACTCCACCAATGTGGAACGTCCATTGCCGTTTCCCGCCAGCTGGCGGTTGACAGCTTGAGCAATCATCTGGAGGGCTGCAGTGTTGGCTTGGCGTTCCTCTCGGAAGTCTTGGAGAAGCTGAGCCATGTCCATGTTTGGAGGTGGTGGCGGTGGTGGAGCTTTTCCTTGGGTTTGGTCCTGACTGGCTCCTACTCCGGCTTCTTGCTGCTGGGTAGAGGTACCGGTACGTGTTACAACAGGCATCCTGTTGGAGCGGTCAAGGTCTCATAATTGGGAAAGATGGGGAAAGCAATATAGATGGGACGCCTAGTAAGGGGGTTGGTATGACACTAATTGTTTTCATGCAAGGGACAAAAAGGCCAAACACATTCATTAAATGGGTGATGTAGTCGCTTACAAGTTCCCGAAGGAAAGTACGACGTCCATCAAACACATCAAAAGCAAACACAACACTACATGGTTTCATATGAACCATTACAAGGACTCGACTTCGCATAGGGGTACACGACCTATCCTACCGTAGGGGTTACTAACGGGCATATTCGGGTTGCGAATGATGCAAGTGGTGGAATGCTCGGTCGCGTAGTCTGGCTCTTCTGGGTCTTCCTCCTCGTCATTGGTGGCCTGACTTTCCTCTCCACTTGAAGGGGTGGGGGAGTGGAGGAGCTCAACACGGCGTTGCTTCGTTAGTGGTGCGAAGAGCTTGCGGTATTCCTTTGCGCTCATGTGGTGTTTCTGTGGTGGTTCTCCATCCTTTGGGGGTCTTCCGCCTCTATATGCGATTGCGGGTTGTCCAGGGGGAGCACCTTCCTTCTTGATCCTATCCATCTTCCCTTGTGCTTGAAGAAGAAGTGCCTTGGTCTCATGAAGTTCCTTTCGGAGTTCCACTGATTCAGAGGCCAAGTGTTGTGCCAAACTATCGGCACAAAGGCTGAAGTAGGTCTGGAATCGGAGTGGAAGTCCTTCTTCTAATGGTGGAGCTGGTGCACTGCTCTCATCCTCACCTTCCTTCCGATAAGGCAAGAAACGGGTTGCCAACTCGTCTGTCATCTCTGGAAGAAGGTCTCGGAGGCGGGCGAGAGCCTTGAGGGTTGCCGTCTCGACGGCAAGAACAAGTGTTGCCATCTGGGGTCCCTCGAAGAACCAGCTTGTTGGAGAGTCATTAGCCTTCACGATCACTTCTACATGATACTCCGTCTCGGTGTCATTGATCCAATGCTCATGGTAGGTGAAAATGGGGGCTCGGTGAAACTGGCACTTCTTGAGGCTATCCTCGAGAAGCACGGGGAATCCGGTGGTCAGGAAGTTTTCGGGTACGACAGCCATCTACAAAGGTTGAATGGGAGAGGTCAATAAGGGAAATATCCTGGGTTGGGTAAGCTTTAGAAAAGAAGAGAAGTTTAGATGGTCTCAAGCTAACTAATGCCCATGCTAACTAAGGCTTCCTATAGTCAGGATGGCTCTGATACCAGCTCTGTGGGGAACCTGACTCATAAGTCATGATCACCGAATGCATATGTACAGTGATCCCAGAGATCAATGCTCACTAAACACACAGAAGCTGAATAACAAGAGTCTTACATCCATACATACCGTCTTACACAAATTATGACCATTATGGTCAAGTCTTACATAGATAAAGCCACAAGGGCCGAATATCAAATAAACCCAAGCAGCGGAAATCTTCGTCGATAAGTAGAACCCATGCCATCTGCCTTAACCCTACAGGCATTCTGACTGGGAAACGTCCTAGTTCGCATGTTCGTCTCCAAAGAACTCTTCTTCGAACTCCTGCTCTTCCATGCCTGGCCAATTAAATAACTAGTGGCAAGCCAATGAGTACTTTGAATGTACTCGCAAGCAACCCATGTTTTGGTTCAAGGTACAACAATGTATGATATAGGTAAATTTTTGCGGAAAGCTAGTTTTGAGTGCAATGACATGTTCAACAACTTGTAAGACATGCATCAGGAGAATTCAATTAACCATGAGGACAGGTTACAGATATCAACACAAAGGGAGTGGGCTCCAACCCAACTCAAACATGTCAAGTCCTTTGACTTGACCCAAGTAGTTCTTCCCACACAGACACACTGGTTTGTAAACAAGTGGACGTAGCCCAAGAGCGGTTACCCAACTGTCCTTGACCGTGGACATGGCTATTCGAATAGTTTTACACTCTGCAGAGGTTGCACACTTTACCCACAAGATCCGGGGAACTTCCGTGTCATCCACGACCCGCGGTACCTCAAGTACCCGGGGTAAGCACCCGATCACTATCTTTCCATAGACGACACTAACATGGAGTCCACTCGATTGGTAGTAACCCCCGTGCCCAACATTTCACAACTTAAAATTGTGGAGCCTCGCTCCCATATTCATCACATACCACTGGCACGGGGTACCAACGGTGTGTCCGGTGCCCCATAAAAATGTTCTTGGCCGCCCTACCTGGCACGACCCCGTCCCAAGAGAGAGCACCAACTCTCCCCCGTCACTAGTAATGCGGCCTCCAAGCTAGTATCGGCCTAGGTAATCAATAATGCCCTTTCCCATATAAGGGTAGAGTGGTTGCACATGTAAGGTTGGAATAATGGTCGCAACTTAAACCAATCCGTTTCTGAAAGCAACACACACACACTTGCCTCGGTACACCACTTCGTCATCAAGTGGCTACCCAACTCATCATCTCCCCCGGGCATAAGTGGCACCCGATGGGTTTTTTCGAAAAGTCTTTTGAAAATACTTTGTCTCCATCACCATGCATATTCCCATCCCTTTTGCGTAGCACTACTTAGCATCCTATCTACTCCCACCGGCATAACCCTCATAAGGAGGTAGGGTCATGCACAATGCAAGTATCAACGAGGAAGTAACAGAGGCAACCCATCAAAGTGGTTACCATCTCATCATGATTCCATTGCAACAACAATATGGTGCTATATGACATGCATAAAAAGGGTTTCATAGACATGGTCAAAGGGCTGCTTGCCTGGCTCAACAAAGTCTTCTGGGTCTTCAAAGTCTTCTAGTCCAACTCCTTCGTCAGCAACGCAATCTATCGTCGCAAAATAATAACGAGGAAATAAGGCAATAATAAAACAGAAAAACCAAAGTGCTCTGAAAAATGTCAACTCATTTTTGTTAAATACTAGGTTGAAAACTAAGAAGGGGAAAATTCCTAGTTTTGGATTTGGAGTAGCAGAATAGGAGAAATGGGTTTTCAAAGGTTTATTTAAATGCTAAAAATCACATTTAAATATTTACAGTGAAGAAAAGGTTGTTGGATTTGAATGAAAGTTGCACCATAAATAGGTGGGATTATTACAAGAATTTAGGAGTTGGAATTATTGCATTTGGATAAATAATTAATTCTGTGGAATTTTTGGAAAAGCCATAGAAAAAGGAAAATAAAAAGGGCACTGTGCCTGCCAGGCCAGAACAACTGCGGGGCAGCAGGCCCAGCTAGCGGGCCGGCCCAGCCGAGCCAGCGCACAGCGCGCGCACCCGCCCATTTCAAACCTGACGGCCGGGGCCCGCAGGACAGAGAGAGAGAGGGGCGCGGGAACGAGGGAGAGGATGACAGGCGGGGCCCACCTATCATCCCTAACCCGTGGACATGGGGGGTCGCGGTGCTCACCGGCGACGATGCAGGCCACGGCGAGCTCCGACGAGTGCGGGGATGGCTTTAGGAGACTGCCGCACGTCGGTGGGTGGTGGACTTGGCCGGCGGGGGTGCCTGGTTCGCCGGCGACGAGGAGCTGCGGCGAAGGAGCTTCAGGAGGTGGTGACTCCGACCGTTTCCGGCAGCTACAGAGAGGGGAAAGAAGGGGGAAAGGATCATAGGGCTACAGGGGTTCCAGATCGAGGCAGAGGAGGAATGGGGGAGGCCTATACCTCGCGAACTCCGGTGAGTCGAAGCGGCGGAGCTCGAGCTCGATCTCGAGCTCGGGTGCTCCTGGAGGAGAGTGGAGGGCACAGGGGGCTGATTTGGAGGGTTTAGGAGCGAGTGGTGGTGAGGGAGAGGCTCGAGGAGGCCCTTAAATAGGCGAACGACGAGGTGCCGTGGACCCGTGCGCCGGCAGGCTTTTGCGCGTCACCACAGGGCTCGGGAGGAGCTGGCGCCGTGTCTGGGGTGCTTGTGAGGCTGGTCCAGTGCTAGGAGAAGGAAGAGGGGGAGCGGGGAGGGGTCAGAGACGTCGCGCATGTGAGCTCGCTCACCGGAGCTCTCGGGCGGCCGGTGCGCGTGCGAGCAGGGGCAGGAGAGAGAGAGGGAGGAGGGGGCCGACCAGCTGCTGTGTCCCAGACGCCGAGGCGTCTCGTCGGGCGCGCTAGGGAGGCCCGAGGTGGCCGGAGGTGCTTGGCAGGGGGCGGCTACAGTGCGGGAGCGCACTGTAGCACGCTCCAGAGCGCCCATATGGCTGTCCAGGCCATTTTCTATGCTTGTGGGCACGCCCTTGCATGTCCAGTAGTGTTTGGGGGGTGCTAGGGAAGGGATCTTGGCCTTGGATGCTTTGGATGGCCAGTGGGTGAAGAGAGAGGAAGGAGAAGAGTGGAAATGGGGCTGTCCAGAATAGAAAATTGGTGGTTCCATCCCCTTGATCAATAAGGATTGACTTGTGCTAAATGCCATAGGTAGAGGGAGGTTAGGAGGAGGTGTGGTAAAGAGGAGAACTCATGTGGATTAGTGTAAGAAGCCCAAACATGCATTTTAAGTTTCTGCCAGAAGGTGTTTGATGTAGGTATGGGCAAGCAAATGGACTTCCCTTGTCATGAGGCTTGACAGGGTCAAATGGCCTGAGAAAATAAGAGGTTCCACCAAGATTGAGTTCATTTGGGCAAAGTTGCCAATGCAACTTTTGTAAACCCTTGAAATCAACAGAAATGGACTTTTCAAGATTTAGCCATGCAAAGCTATTCTCCTTGATGCACCACTTGGTGTAGTGGCCTCATTTGGTCATATGAACATGCTCACAAAAGTTGGGGTCAAGGAGAGGAAGTTGGTAGTACAAACTTGTTCAAATTTGATTCTGGTCAGAGAGGGTTTTGGGGCATTTTGGTGAACCAAAATGACCTTGATTGACATGAGGCTTTGCAGGGTGGTCACAATATGCATTTGTGCCTTGCTGGATTTTTCTTGGATTTTTATGAAAATATTTCCTGTAGAAATATTTCAAATCCTTGAAATGGGAACAAATGGTTTTGGGAGGTTTTGTCCAATATTTTGATCATGACCATATGTTGAAACTCTTATATATGGGAAATATATGCCCACTGAGTTTCCCTGATTTTTGTAAAATATTTTTGAAATAATAAAATAATTTTTCCCTATTAAAGACCATTTCTGGCCTTTAGAAAAATCTTTTAAATAAAATAGGAAAATAACTTTTAAAATTATATTTTTGGGGTTTATGGGAATCCTATATCTAATAGGTTTCAAATATACCTTTTGAAATATTTTTCATACCCCAAATCAGGTACTTGCAGTGCAAACCTCAATCCAGGGGTTTTTGGAAAACTAATTTTTGAAAATACTATTTGGCCAAATTATTTTTGTAAGAAAATACTATATTGTACTATACACATGGCATGATCATTGGGCAGAAGTTTGGGGCAAGGAGATGAAGTACAGAAGGTGGAGTAGTTGACTTTAAAGAGCACTAGAAAAACCACACAGAGAAATCCAACTCCAAAACAAAAGCCAAATAATGCAAAAGTTTTTGTTGGTCCAAATTTTCATGCTTTATTAATGCAAATGAAGTGTTACAAAATGCAGGGTGTGACACGCCATCACCATCGTCGACCATGTCGCCTTCGTCCGCCGCGACCACCATCCCATCGTCATCGGAAGTGAAGGCCATGACCAGTGCGTCCACATTGTCTTCCACCCATCGCGCTAGGTCACCCCGGATGGCCTCGGGTACGGGAGCGATGGCAGCGTCAAAATCAAAGTTGGGGTCGGCGTTTCGGAGATGGCTGAAGACGCGGGAGAACGCACGCCCAAGCAGGCCGCGGCTCCTCTCTTCAACAAGTTGGCGAGCTCTCTCGAAACGATTCTCCAGGCGCATAACTACGTCGGTAAAGAAGCGAAGGTGGTTGGCGTAGTCGCTCGCATGGGTATGAGGAGCATTCTCATTGCAGATGTGGCCCAGGGCGATATTGGCCCTGTTCCTGAGGTCCTGGAGCATGGGGGCGTGCACGCGCTCCAGCGTCCGCCGTTGAAGCACTTCCTTCCTTTTCTGCCACGCGACGGACTCGGCGTCAGCGACCCGCTGCTGAAGAGGGAGCAGCTCGGCGCGGGCGGAGGCCAGTTCGGCCTGCGCCGAGACCAGGGCAGCTGCGGGGGCCTCCTCACGCTGCTCCACCTCGATCAACCTAGACTTGAGGGCAGCAGTCCTACCAGCAGCCTCAGCTTCCACAAACTTCAGCTTCAGGTCGTACCTGCCCTCGAGATCCACGCGAGCCTCGGCCACCCGGCGATCGACCTCCTCCTGGGCCCTGGCCTCGCGCGTGCCAACGACATCCTCCGCTTGGGAAACTTGACGCTCCCTCGTCTCCAGACGTTCGAGCTCAAGGCTACGCTCTACGGCTTCCAGCACCAACGCCTCCTCGCGCTTCCGGATCTCTTCCTCTTTGGTGGGTGTCCCCCTCAATGATGCAAGGGCGGCTCTGCGCGCCTCCACTTGCTGATCCAAGGAGGCTCTCCAGGCTTGGAGCTCCCATGCGCGCTTCTTCGCGGCCTCGCAACGGCGGTCAGCTTCTTGGGCCTCTTCCAGAGCTCGGGAGCAGGCCTCACGGGAGGCTGCAAGGGAAACCCCGGCCTTCGCATTATCAAGCTCGCGCTGGTGGCGCCCGAGGTTGGTAGCCACCTTCAGCTTACGCCGCTCCTCCACCAGCCGAAGACCCTCAGCCACGAGGAGCACGTCCACATCCACGAGCTCTTCACCAAGCCGGTTCATCGCGCCCATTGCCTCCTGAAAGAGCTCATGGCGGACGATGCTCCTTTCTTGCGCCGACTTGAGCATGCTGCTGACTCCGTCCTCCGCCATGGGGACTGCGGATGGGGCCCAAAGCGGCTCACCCCCTTTTAGCAGGGGCTGGGGGCTGGCGCCCACCCAGTTGCAGGCCAGGCCAGGCGGGGAGCCTGAACTAGTGGAGGCCCGCTGCTAGAAGAGGAGCCCATGACCGAAGCCATCGAACCGCCGTCCACGACCAGGGGAGGAACCCTTGGCACGCTTGCTATATTCCAAGCAAGGCAGCAAAGGAGAGACAGCGAGGGCGCGAGCTCAAGACGACTTGCCGACGGGCTGGCTTCCTCGGTTGACTCCACGCCGTGGGCAGCGCGTGGGCTTGCAGTGCCCAAGTCTAGCGGGAGAAGTGAGGCGAGAGGAGGTTGCTTCTCAGGAGATTCCACGGCCTTGGCGGAAATGATCCTGAAGAGACATCGTCAGGAAGGGAAGCAGCACGCGGAGAATCACCAAGATAAGGTACTTACTCATCAACGGTGATGTACTTTCTCCGTTTTAACGGACCGAAGGTGTCACTGCCGTGGCTTGGGGACCCCTTCCTCTTGCGGAGCTCTTCGAAGTCCACGCAAAGCCGACCGAAGCACTGAACATGACGGCCAACACGAGGCGCAACTGGATAAGCGCTCGAAGGGGCAGCCTCAGGAGCGCCAAGCTGAGGGGAGCTATCGGGCTCTGCCTCGCAGCGACCTGCCAAGGACTCAGGAGCCCTGGCCTCGAGAGATGCAGGCTGCATCGCCCCCTCAACCGCCACCCCAGGACAAGAATCACGAGTTCCCGAGGACGACGCCTCGGGAGCCCTGGGTGGCATCAGCACCTCGGCACCTGCTCCATCGGCCTCCAGCGATGCTCGCCCCCCTACATCCACCCTTGGGGCAAGCTCGGCGCCAGCAGCAAGGAGGGGAACCACGTCGACGGGGTTCTCATGGGGCCCCACCAGACCGACTGGACGCAGCCTCCAGTCATCGAAGGAGGGCTTCTGCTCCACGAATGTCGCCTTGTTCAAGTAGCGGTACAGAAGGCAACTCTTCCTTGGCATGTCGTCTAGCAACGGGACACCCGTCAGGACCTCGAGCACCGTTCGCCGCGCCTCAAGGGGGAGCCCGGAATCCTAAAGTCTCATGTGGTCCTTGCTGTTGAGCAAGACCCACATCGGTCGAGAGTGGCGCTGAAGCGGAGCAATTCAGTGCCGGACGAACTCTTTCACCACCATAGGCGCAGTCACATCAAGGTCCTTGAGCCTGTTGGCATCCTGGGAACGGGGGTCCCTAGACTTGCCTGCCTGCGGCCCGTTGCGTGGCTAAGCCAGCAGGCCGTACGACCCATATTCATCAACAAGGCATCCAAGACCCTTGCGAGGGGCCATGTCTCGCGAGGAGGACGACACAAGACCTCCTCTGGAGCGTCCTAGTCAAGCAGGCTCACGAGGAGCGGAGATATCAAGGCAAGGAGAACCTCACGAGGATCTCGTGATGTGAGCCATGACGATCAACACCAGGCGGGCTCCAGCATGCGCAATGTCCTTGTTTCCTCTTTGGTGCTAAGGAAACTAGCGCCGACAAGGAGTGCCGAGGCATCAAGCAAAGGTTGCCATTTTGGTGCAACAAGACCAGGACCAGAAGGACGACAAGACATGGGTCATCGTGGAGCCCAAGACGGCGTCACCACCAGAGCCTTTCGCAGGTGCAGACCACCTTTTGTCAGGATAGCTTGTACTAGCTGTCCCCCTTCAAATTAGCATGCCATTGTTGGCTCCCTTCCCGCTCAATATTTGGGAAGAGGACCAGGGCCGCTATAAGTAGGGCTAGCCACCACCATAGAAAAGGGGGGGGGGGGTGAGGAGACGGCATCTTAGATCACTCTCTCACCCATACAAGTTAGCCATGCACAAGAACACCTCAACCTCAGGAGGCAGTTCTTCCCCTTGTATTGTTCATCATCATCCCAAGAGGCAATCCACCACCACCACACTGGAGTAGGGTGTTACACCACAACGGTGGCCCGAACCAGTATAAATCTTGTGTCTTTCTGTGTTGCGAGTTTGTCGAGTTCGTCCATGAGATCTTAGCGAGCTA
This sequence comes from Triticum aestivum, assembly GCF_018294505.1. Taxonomy (NCBI): domain Eukaryota; kingdom Viridiplantae; phylum Streptophyta; class Magnoliopsida; order Poales; family Poaceae; genus Triticum; species Triticum aestivum. The sequence goes on along the minus strand of NC_057800.1, from coordinate 397,184,110 downwards.
GGGCGTAGATCGGTAGGAGGGAAAGACTTCGCGCGCACCCCAGTGTTCGAACCTTAAGGGTTTGCCAAACCCCACATCCGACAGAGCCTCTTCATCCTGATCCAGACGGGGGCAAGGCGCGAATCGGCGAGCCTTTGGTGGCACCAACTGGAGCTACGAATGGCGGGCGCTGACGGAGAAGAGAGCAGGGGGCTGAGCACTCCGACATCAACAGATACCCACCGTGTCTGAAACTCGCTCGTGGATGGTGGGAGCTCGAAGTCAATCCTCGCACCGGCCATCGCCGCCACGGCTTGAAATCTCAGGTATCCCGAGCTCTGCCGAGGATAAATCAGGTGCAACAAGAAGAATTGGCAGAGAAGCAACACAGAAGGAGCAATGCCTACCATGGCCTTGCAAACAAAGGCGAAGACGGCAAGAAGGGTCATAGATTGGGGATCAAGGTGCAGCATGTGGATCTGATAATGGGCAAGCACTACGTTGAATAAGGCAGAGAAAGGAGGAACCAGGCCAGCCCAAAGGGCGTCGATGAAGAATGGGACCTCGGTGGCTGTCCGGTCGATACGAGCACAAGACGCAGGCCAGGCCACCGTCCTTCCCCACTCATTGAAGGTGGAGGTGAGCATGGGACATGGCTTGTCCATGGCTTCTTGGTTGAGCACCAGCGACTTGTCAACGGCAGGCTCAGCGGCCGGACGTAGCCCGACGGAGGATAAGGGACTCTTCCCTTTCTCCGACTGGTCCGGTGCCATGGCAATGGGAGGATTGAGCTCAGATCGGATTAGGGGGAGAGGCTGAGCTTTGAGGAAGCGAAAGAATTGGGGAGTGCACAGCAACAACGAGAGGGAAACTGTGTAGACCGTGGTGGCCGCCTAGCCAGGTAGATATCAAGGCATCATGGGGAAGCGGAGACGCCCACGTCCAATCAACCGCCACGCGTCGACCAAGGCCGCAGGCTGTTGGGGCCCGCGGCGCTCCGCACTTGCTCTTTGGCTTCACCTCGAATCCAAGCCCGAGTGCACCTTGGGCCCGGGGGCTACTGTCGGCGTTCTGGGAATGGGGGTCCCTAGACTTTCCTGCCTGCGGGCCACGGCGTGGCTCTGCGAGCGGGCCTGTACAGCCCATCTTCACCAACAAGCATTCAAGACCCTCGCGAGGGGCCAAGCCTCGCGAGGAGGGCGACACAAGACCTCCTCGGGAGCGGCCTGACCAGGCTGGCTCGCGAGGGGCAGAGAGATCAAGGCCAGGAAAACCTCGCGAGGTTCCAATGACGTGATCCATGATGCTCGAGACTAGGCGGGCACCAGGCGGGCGCCAGCGCGCACAGTGTCCTTGTTTCCTCTTTGGTGCTAAGGAGGCAAGCGCAGACGAAGAGTACCGAGGCGTCAAGCAAAGGTTTCCATATCGGTGCAAGGAGACCAAGACCAGCAGGACGGCAAGACGGAGGTCACCATGGAGCCCGAGGCGGCGTCACCACCAGAGCCTTTGGCAGGCGAAGACTGCTTTTGTCAGGATAACTTGTACTAGCTGCCCCCTTTCAAATTGGCCGTTGTGGGCTCCCTTCCCACTCAATATTTGGGGAGAGGACCAGGTCCTCTATAAATAGGACTAGCCACCACCATAGTTGGGGGGATCGACCTCATCTTGGATCAGAGCCATTCCATCCTTAGCCTCATACCAACCAAGCACAAGAACACCTCACTTCAGGAGGCTATTCTTCCCCTTGTACTATTCATCCTCAGCCCAAGAGGCAATCCACCACACCACACTGGAGTAGGGTATTACACCTCAACGGTGGCCCGGACCAGTATAAATATTGTGTCCCTTGTGTTGCGAGTTCGTCGAGCTTGACTTAGAGATCGTGGCGAGGTTGAGGGCGTGAGTTGGTAGGGGGAGATCTTCATGCGCACTCCAGTGTTCGAACCTTAAGGGTATTGCCGAAACCCGAGATCCGACAAAGACGAGCCTGGATGATCTCGATTAGGGAAATGAGTATATTGTTCTTATGAAGTTGAACTAGCTATATGTTGTACTGTGCTGTTTTCATGTAGCTACCGCACTGTGATGTTATAATATATTTATGTGCCTGATATGAAATTGCCAAACAGCTGTTCGATATGAAATGTGAATTTGCGTAATACTAGAATTATTAATTGTAAACTAATAAACCTGCTAAATGTGTCATGGACCTTTGCAAACGCTTCTAGCAGAAAAAGTGCTTGCGATGGATAGCCCAATGCCACACAATTTTCTTCATCAAATCGTGTGTGATTTAGTTGATAAAAGCAAACAGTTAACCATGGCAAACCGTGTGTGATAGTTACACCTTTCACACACGAGCCTAGACATAAAACTGTGTGGGATGTACGTCCGAACGGAAACATTTTCCCTGGATTGACTGTGTGGGATGTACATAAGAACGGAAACGTATTCCTTGGATTGACTGTGTGTGATATACATACGAACGGAAATGTTTTTCTGGGATTCACCATGTGGAATGTACATACCTATAGAAATGAGTTTCTCATATTACCGTGTGGGATGTACATACCTACAGAAATGATTGGGTTTCGATGCCTCGCCGGATCGCACATGGCCCCAGCCTGGGTCCCATGTGGGCCTATCCCCAACGATTTCTGGGTCATGTGCGAAGGACACCCTATCGAACACACTCACTTGGCGATGGTTCCAAATGCCGTCCCGGAAAGGGGTTAAAAACCGTTTGTTTAGGACCGACATGCACCAGTGACGCTTGATCAACTCTGGCCGGACACACCATCAGGTCATGACCGGCCTCGGCCGATCAACACACTGCAGTCCTACCTAGGCTCAACAAAGATGCCAGCACGTTGGTCTACATCCTAAGTGTGCAGGGGTCTTGGTCCCATCGCCCTTTGCACTCCTGCATGTTGCGTACGCGGTCGGTGTTAGTCCTGGCTACCTCCTTATACAAGGCAGGTGCTTACATGGGCCACCCGAGCATGCGTCGCTCAGTCGCTGACGTCCCAAGAGCTTTCAGCTGATACATATGATGCAGAGTGCCCATACTTATTCCCGTGTGGTGGTCAGTACGAAAAGGCCAGACGCCTACTTGGATCACATATCCAAACCATTAGTGTCTTGGTAGCGCGCAATAACGAGAAGTGATTCACGATCATGTGACCCCTTCACCCTGTCTCGTGGACTTACGGCAAGGGCCTGGAACGCCTGGCGGTGCCACGTAATTATCTCATCAGTACACTCTAGGTCAACCCAACTACACATCAACCGCGGATACACTCATGGTCAACCCGACTTCACATTACTCTCGCGGGTACCTCTCGGGGCCGACCCGACTTCAACATGATTCTAGGATAAGGTCAAAGTAACCATGTGTCCAAAACAGCAAGGGGGAAACCCGAGAAATCATGGACTGATATGTCTCCATCGTATCTACCTTTGCAAACTCTTTTGCCCTTGTTTTGGACTCTAATTTGCATGATTTGAATGGAACTAACTTGGATTGATGCTGTTTTCAGCAGAATTGCCATGGTGTTATTTTTTTGCAGAAATAAAAGTTCTCGAAATGACTTGAAAATTTACAGAGAATATTTTTGGAATATATAAAAAATATTGGCGAAATAATCAACTAGAGGGGACCCACTAGGAGTCCACAAGGGTGGAGGGCGCGCCCTACCCCCCTGGGCGCACCCCCTACCTTGTGGGTCCCTTGGACCTCCTCCGACCCTAACTCCAACTCTATATATTCACATCCACGGAGAAAAAAAATCAGAGAGAATGATTCATCGCATTTTACGATACGGAGTCGCCGCCGCCTCCTATTCTTCATTGGGAGGGCTGATCTGGAGTCCATTCGGGGCTTCAGAGAGAGGGGGATTCGTCTCCATCATCATCACCAACCTTCCTCCATCACCAATTTCATGATGCTCACTGCCCTGCGTGAGTAATTCCACCATAGGCTTGTTGGACGATGATGGGTTGGATGAGATTTATCATGTAATCGAGTTAGTTTTGTTAGGGTTTGATCCCTAGTATCCACTATGTTCCGAGATTGATGTTGCTATGGCTTTGCTATGTTTAATGCTTGTCACTAGGGCCCGAGTGCCATGATTTCAGATCTGAACCTATTATGTTTTCATGAATATATTTATGTTCTTGATCCGATCTTGCAAGCTGTAGACACCTATTACGAGTTATGATCTGCATACGCCAAGGTGACAATAATTGGGATTCTGTCTGGTGATTACCGTAGTTTGAGGAGTTCATGTATTCACTAAGTGCTAATGCTTTGTTCTGGTTCTCTATTGAAAGGAGGCCTTAATATCCCTTAGTTTCCACTGGGACCCCGCTACCACGGGAGGGTAGGACAAAAGATGCCATGCAAGTTCTTTTCCATAAGCACGTATGACTATATACGGAATACATGCCTACATTATATTGATGAATTGGAGCTAGTTCTGTGTCACCCTAGGTTATAACTGTTGCAAGATGAATGCCATCCGACATAATTATCCATCACTGATCCATTGCCTACAAGTTCGTTTCATATGATCTTTGCTAAGTTACTTCCGTTGTCACTGTTACGCTTGTTACAAAACTGCTACTATTACTTTTGCCACCGTTACCATTACTTCCATACTACTTTGCTACTAAATACTTTGCTGCAGATATTAAGTCTTTTAGGTGTGGTTGAATTGATAACTCAGCTGCTAATACTTGAGAATATTCTTTGGCTCCCCTTGTGTCGAATCAATAAATTTGGGTTGAATACTCTACCCTCGAAAACAATTGCGATCCCTTATACTTGTGGGTTATCATGGGCGAAAGGGAGCGAGGGGCAAGGGGTGAGTGGGTGGAGGTAGGTGGGGGAGGAGGCCCGGGGCGTCGAGGGGCTATCCTTAACCCCTGTCGACACCGACGAGGCAGTGCGGTGGGAGCACGCCCGACGTGGCTTAGGTCGGGGGTACAGGGGGAGAAGGCGACTGGGGGGATGCTAGGCCAACTAGGCTACGCCTGCTGGTGGGCTAAGGCTGAGTCTGGCCTAGCCCTTTTTATTTTTATTTTTCTATTTCTTTTCTATTTATTTCTATTTCTTTTTAGTTTCATTTTTATTTTAGTTTTGTTAAATGTAAAACTTACTCCATAAATAGAGTTGCAAATTAACCCACTGCCACAAAAGGTTTGGCACATTAATAAATTACTTTAGCATTTTTATAATTTTAGAAGGCATTCAAATATTTGTTTTAGCCGTTGTTTTAATTACTTTAGGGCACTATAAAAATGTTGGTTTACCACCATAGTTGGTTAAGGAATATTTGCCACATGATGAACATTTTAGTTTTCTTGTTTGGGATTTTTTTGTATTTCACTTTAAATTTGAATTTAAAAGGAATTTGAAAAGATACTGAATCAAGAAGATCATGCCCTATTTCACAAAAAGGATTAGCTTAATCCCAGAGGTTACTGTAGCATCATTACACAGGGGTGTTACACGACACCTCCTGTTCTTCATCGGGAGGCCACATCTGGAGTCCATTTGGGGCTCTGGAGAGGGGGATTCGTCGCCATCATCATCACCAACCCTTCTTCATCACCAATTTCATGATGCTCACCACCGGGAGTGAGTAATTCCTTCGTAGGCTTGCTAGACAGTGATGGGTTGGATGAGATTTATCATTTAATCGAGTTAGTTTTGTTAGGGCTTGATCCCTAGTATCCACTATGTTCTGAGATTGATGTTTTTATGACTTTGCTATGCTTAATGCTTGTCACTAGGGTCCGAGTGCCATGATTTTAGATTTGAACCATTTATGTTTTCATGAATATATCTGTGTTCCTGATCCTATCTTGCAAGTTATACGCACCTATTACGTGTTATGATCCGCATACCCCAAGGTGACAATAATTGGGATTATTTCCGATGATTACCATAGTTTGAGGAGTTCATGTAATCATTATGTGTTAATGCTTTGTTCCGGTTATCCCTTAAGTTCCTTATGGACCTCGCTGCCATGGGAGTGTAGGACAAAAGATGTCATGCAAGTTCTTATTGCAAGAACGTATGACTATATTGTTGGGAACGTGGCATGCAATTTCAAAAAAAATTCCTATGCTGATACAATATCTATCTAGGAGATGCATAGCAACGAGAGGGCCTGAGTGTGCCCACATACCCTCGTAGACCGAAAGCGGAAGCATTTGACAACGCGGTTTATGTAGTCGAATTTCTTCTCGTTCCGTCCGATCAGGGACCGAACGTATGGCACCTTCGAGTTCTGCACACGTTCAGATCGATGACGTCCCTCAAACTCTTGATCCAGCAAAGTGCCGATGGAGAGTTTCGTCAGCACGACAGCGTGGTGACAGTGATGGTGAAGTGATCCGTGCAGGGCTTCGCCTAAGCACTACGACAATATGACCGGAGGCGTAAACTATGGAGGGTGGCGCCAGACACGGCTAACAGATGTTGGTGTGTGTCCTAGCGGTGCCCCCCACATATATATAGGCTGGAGGGGAGGAGAGGCAGCCAAGGGGGTGCCCCAAGTAGGAGGAATCCTACTTGGGCGCCTCGCAATTCGGCCTCCCCCTTACCATATCCACTGGAGGAGGAAGGAAGGAGGAGGAAGAAGAGAAGGGAGGGGGAGGCCGAATCCCTCACATTCCTCTCTCTCTTCTCCTACCCCCTATTTAGGCCTACATGGGGCGCACCAGCCCCCTAGGGGCTGGTCTGTCCCCTTCTTGGCCCATTAGGCCCATGTAGTTGCCGGTGGAATGCCCAGAAGCCCTTCCTGTGACCCGATATGTACCCGGTACCCCCGGAACACTTCCGGTGTCCGAATATCATCGTCCTATATATGTATCTGTACCTCTCGACCATTTAGAGACTCCTCTTCATGTCCATGATCTCATCTGGGACTCCAAACAACATTCGGTCACCAAATCACATAACTCATATAATACAAAATTGTCATCGAACGTTAAGCATGCGGACCCTACGAGTTCGAGAACTTTGTAGACATGACCGAGACACCTCTCCGGTCAATAACCAATATGGGAACCTGGATGCTCATATTGGTTCGCACATATTCTATGAAGATATTTATCGGTAGTACCGAAATGACAACATATGTTATTCCCTTTGTCATCGGTATGTTACTTGCCCGAGATTTGATCGTCGGTATCTTCATACCTAGTTCAATCTTGTTACCGGCAAGTCTCTTTACTCATTCCAAAATACATCATCCCGCAACTAACAAATTAGTCACATTGCTTGCAAGTCTTATTATGATGTGTATTCCCGAGAGGGCCCATAGATACCTCTCCGACTCGGAGTGAAAAATCCTAATCTTGATCTATGCCAACCCAACAAACACCTTCGGAGATACCTATAGAGCATATTTATAATCACCCAGTTACGTTGTGACGTTTGGTAGCACACAAGGTATTCCTCCAGTATCCGGGAGTTGTATAATATCATAGTCAAAGGAATATGTATATGACATGAAGAAAGTAATAGCAATAAAACTTAACGATCAATATGCTAAGCTAACGGATGGGTCTTGTCCATCACATCATTCTCCTAATGATGTGATCCCATTCATCAAATGACAACACATGTCTATGGTTAGGAAACTTAACCATCTTTGATTAACGAGCTACTCTAGTAGAGGCTTACTAGGGACACTGTGTTCTGCCTATGTATCCACACATGTATCAAGTTTCTGGTTAATACAATTCTAGCATGAATAATAAACATTTATCATGATATGAGGAAATATAAATAACAACTTTATTATTGCCTCCAGGGCATATTTCCTTCAATCTCCCACTTGCACTAGAGTGAATAATCTAGATCACATTGTAATGATTCTAACACCCATGGAGTCTTGGTGTTGATCATGTTTTGCTCGTGGAAGAGGCTTAGTCAACGGGTCTGCTACATTCAGATTCGTATGTATTTTGCAAATCTCTATGTCTCCCTCCTTGACTTAATCATGGATGGAGTTGAAGCGTCTCTTGATGTATTTGGTTCTTTTGTGAAATCTGGATTCCTTTACCAAGGCAATTGCTCCAGTATTGTCACAAAAGATTTTCATTGGACCAATGCACTAGGTATTACACCTAGATCGGATATGAACTCCTTCATCCAGACTCCCTCATTCGCTGCTTCCAAAGCAGCTACATACTCCGCTTCACACGTAGATCCCGCCACGACGCTTTGCTTGGAACTGCACCAACTGACAACTCCACCATTCAGTATAAATACATATCCAATTTGTGACTTAGAGTCATCTGGATCAGTGTCAAAGCTAGCATCGATGTAACCATTTACGACGAGCTCTTTGTCACCTCCATAAACGAGAAACATATCCTAAGTCCTTTTCAGGTACTTCAGGATGTTCTTGACCGCTGTCCAGTAATCCACTCCTAGATTACTCTGGTACCTCCCTTCTAGACTTATAGCAAGGCACACATCAAGTTTGGTACATAGCGTAGCATACATGATAGAACCTACCGCTGAAGCATAGGGAATGACTTTCATTTTCTCTCTATCTTCTGTAGTGGTCAGGCATTGAGTATGACTCAACTTCACACCCTGTAACACATGAAACAACCCTTTCTTTGACTGATCCATTTTGAACTTCTTCAAAACTTCATCAAGGTATGTGATTTGTGAAAGTCCAATCAAGCGTCTTGATCTATCTCTATAGATCTTGATGCCCAATATATAAGCAGCTTCATCGAGGCTTTCATTGAAAAATTCTTATTCAAGTATCCTTTTATGCTATCCAGAAATTCTATATCATTTCCAATCAACAATATGTCATCCACATATAATATTAGAAATGCTACAGAGCTCCCACTCACTTTCTTGTAAATACAGGCTTCTCCAAAAGTCTGTATAAAACCATATGCTTTGATCACCTCATCAAAGCGTATATTCCAACTCCGAGATGCTTGCACCAGGCCATAAATGGATCGCCGGAGCTTGCACACTTTGTTAGCACCTCTAGGATCGACAAAACCTTCTAGTTGCATCATATACAACTCTTCTTTAAGAAATCCATTAAGGAATGCAGTTTTGACTTCCATTTGCCAGATTTTATAACCATAAAATGCGGCAATTAATTGCTAATATGATTCAGACAGACTTAAGCATCGCTACGGGTGAGAAGGTCTCATCGTAGTCAACTCCTTGAACTTGTCGAAAACTTTTCGCAACAAGTCGAGCTTTGTAGACAGTAACATTACCATCAACGTCAGTCTTCTTCTTGAAGATCCATTTATTCTCTATGGCTTGCCAATCATCGAGCAAGTCAACCAAAGTCCATACTTTGTTCTCATACATGGATCCTATCTCAAATTTCATGGCCTCAAGCCATTTTGCGGAATCTGGGCTCATCACCGCTTCCTCATAGTTCGTAGGTTCGTCATGGTCTAGTAACATGACTTCCAGAACAAGATTGCCATACCACTCTGGTGCGGAATGTGCTCTGGTTGATGATGTATGCTAGACTATGTTGGTATTTCCCAAACAGGAAGGGATGATGCAGCACAACGATGGTAGGTATTTCCCTCAGTGATGATACCAAGGTTGTCGAACCAGTTGGATAACCAAGCAACACTACATAAACATCACCTGCACACAAATAACGAATACTCGCAACCCGACGTGTTAAAGGGGTTGTCAATCCCTTTAGGGTAACGGTGCCAAAAATTGGCAAACGGACATGATAAAATATGATAGATGGGATAAATAGATCTCGGATAAAATAAATTGCAGCAAGATATTTTTGTATTTTTGGTTTAATAGATCTGAAAATAAAAGCATATAAAAATAGATCGCAAGGGCAAATATATTAAGGAAGAGACCCAGGGGCCGTAGGTTTCACTAGTGGCTTCTCTCGAGAAAAATAGCAAACGGTGGGTAGACGAATTACTGTTAGTCAATTGATAGAACTTCAAATAATCATGAAGATATCCAGGCAATGATCATTATATAGGCATCATGTCCAAGATTAGTAGACCGACTCCTGCCTGCATCTACTACTATTACTCCACACATGGACCGCTATCCGGCATGCATCTAGTGTATTAAGTTCATGGAGAAACGGAGTAATGCAATAAGAACGATGACATGATGTAGACAAGATCTATTTATGTAGAGATAGACCACATCTTGTTATCCTTAATAGCAACGATACATACGTGTCGGTTCCCCTTGTCACTGATATCAAGCACCGTAAGATCGAACCCATCACAAAGCACCTCTTCCCATTGCAAGATAAATATATCAAGTTGGCCAAACAAAATCCAAATATCGGAGAAGAAATATGAGGCTATAATCAATCATGCATATAAGAGATCAAAGAAGACTCAAATAACTTTCATGGATAAAAAGAGATAGATCTGATCATAAACTCAAAGTTCATCGGATCCCAACAAACACACCGCAAAAGAATTACATCATATGGATCTCCAAGCGACCATTGTATTGAGAATCAAACGAGAGAGAGGAAGCCATCTAGCTACTAACTACGGACCCGTAGGTCTACAAAGAACAACTCACGCATCATCGGAGAGGCACCAATGGACATGATGAACCCCTCCGTGATGGTGTCTGGATTGGATGTGGTATTTCTAGAACTTGCGATGGCTGGAATTGATTTTCCTTGACTCCCCTAGGTTTTCTGGAATATTGGGGTATTTATAGAGCGAAGAGGCGGTCTGGGGCGCACCCGAGGTGGGCACAACCCACCAGGGCGCGCCTGGGCCTCCAGGTGCACCCTGGTGGGTTGTGCTCCCTTCGGAGCACCCCCCAGGCGCTTCTCCGGCCCATTGGATGTCTTCTGGTCCAAAAAAGTTTCCCTGCATTTGGAATCCATTTGATATTGATTTCCTACGCTGTAAAAAACATGCAGAAAACAACAACTAGCACTTGGCAATATGTCAATAGGTTAGTACCAAAAAATGATATAAAATGACCATAAAATGATTATGTGACATCCAAGAATGATAATATAATAGCATGGAACAATAAAAACTTACAGATACGTTGGAGACGTATCAGTTGAGTTACGAGGATCAGTAGTAACTTGATCTGAAGGTTCATGATCATTATCATTAGCTTCCTCTCTAGTTGGTGTAGGCATCATGGGAACAATTTTCTATGATGAGCTACTTTCCAATTCGAGAGAAGGTACAATTACCTCATCAAGTTCTACTTTCCTCCCACTCACTTCTTTCGAGAGAAACTCCTTCTCTAGAAAGGATCCATTCTTAGCAACAAAGATCCTGCCTCCAGATTTGTGATAGAAGGTGTACCCAACCGTTTCTTTTGGGCATCCTATGAAAATGCACTTCTCCGATTTGGGTTCAAGCTTATCAGGCTGAAGCTTTTTCACATAAGCATCGCAACCCCAAAATTTAAGAAATGACAGCTTAGGTTTCTTGCCAAACCACAGTTCATACGGTGGCGTCTCAACAGATTTAGACGGTGCCCTATTTAAAGTGAATGCAACTGTCTCTAATGCATAAACCCAAAACGATAGTGGTAAATCAGTAAGAGACATCATAGATCGCACCATATATAATAAAGTACGGTTACGATGTTCGGACACACCATTATGCTGTGGTGTTCTAGGTGGCGTGAGTTGTGAAACTATTCCACATTGATTTAAATGAAGGCCAAACTCGTAACTCAAATATTCGCCTCTACGATCAGATCGTAGAAACTTTATTTTCTTCTTACGATGATTCTCCACTTCACTCTAAAATTCTTTAATCTTTTCAAATGTTTCAGACTTGTGTTTCATTAAGTAGATATACCCATACCTACTCAAATCATCTGTGAAGGTCAGAAAATAACGATACCCGCCGCGAGCCTCAACACTTAACAGACCGCATACATCGGTATGTATTATTTCCAATAAGTCAGTGACTCGCTCCATTGTTCTGGAGAACGGAGTCTTAGTCATCTTGCTCATGAGGCATGGTTCGCAAGCATCAAATGATTTATAATCAAGTGATTATGAAAGTCCATCCGCATGGAGTTTCTTCATGCGCTTTACACCAATATGACCTAAACGGCAGTGCCACAAATAAGTTGCGCTATCATTATCAACTTTGCATCTTTTGGCATTAATATTATAAATATGTGTATCACCACAATCGAGATTCAACAAAAATAGACCACTCTTCAAGGGTGCATGACCATAAAAGATATTACTCATATAAATAGAACAACCATTATTCTCTAATTTAAATGAATAACTGTCTCGCATTAAACAAGATCCAGATATAATGTTCATGCTCAACGCTGGCACCAAATAACAATTATTCAGGTCTAAAACTAATCCTGAAGGTAGGTGTAGAGGTAGTGTGCCGACGATGATCACAATGACCTTGGAACCGTTACCGACATGCATAGTCACCTCGTCCTTAGTCAATCTTCGTTTAATCCGTAGTCCCTGTTTTGAGTTACAAATATGAGCAACCGAACTGGTATCAAATACCCAGGTACTACTACTGTCGTGGTTTTGTCACGGTAGATGTCCTAGTGAAAGGACTTAATCGTGGATCCGTCGCAACGGGTTAGCTTAAAGGGGTTAACGCGGACAAGGGACACAAGTAATTATACTGGTTCGGCCCCTTACGATGAAGGTAAAAGCATACTCCAGTTGTGATGGAATTGCTAGGGTTTTGATGACCAGGGAGAGAATCCGCTTTGCCTGGCTCTCGAGTTATTGTTTGTTGTTCCTAAACCGCCGCCGGGTCGTCCCTTTATATACACAGGTTGATGCCTGGCGGTTTATAGAATCCCGAGGCCAGCTCATAAACGTGCCCGGCTCAGTTTCTACCTTTCCTTGCCTTACAACATAAGTTACATATCATATGGTGGTTTATGTCTACGGGCCCTGATCCGCCTTTGGGCCCTGGGCCTTCATGTTAAATCTCCTCTGTAAAGCGCCACACTGCTTATCTTCATGGGCTTCAAACTTGAATAACTCATTGTGGGCATAACCCGGCCCCTCATGGCCAGTATATACTTAGTCGTAATATCCCCAACATTAGGCCCCAGATTGATTTGGACCTGTTCATGTCAATCTTCAACACTTAGGAAAATTCCCCTTTTAGCACTTTCGCATATCCTTGTAATCCGCCGTGACGTCATCCTCCAAGATTGTAACAAACCGTCATGACATCACCTGTTATTAAAAATTGTATGTCTCACCTTCATTAATGAGTCTTCGACAACTAAGGCGATAGCTCTATCATAGATCCAATTTTTTGGGCTCCTCGATTTTTGCGCATGTCACTTATCCCTTTGCCTTATAAATAAGACCGGGGGTCCTTTTCATTTTCCCCTTCCGTGCCTCCTCGCGTCCTCTTCTTCCTTGCACCGACCTCACCCTTGCACGCAGCTGCCGTCGTCAAGCTCCGCCTTCGTCTTCACCTTCGGCCGCTGCATCAACCTGTACGTTCTAGAGAAACGCGGCGCGCCTCCGCTGTTTCAACAGCTTCGGTGAGTTCCCCTTCCTTTCCTCTGTAGATCCGTTAGGGTTCTCGCGAGTTCATAGAAGCTTCATGGCGCTCTACCCTTGTTCTTCATTAGATCCTATCCGACGGACTTCAACTTGATGTTCTCCCGTGTGGTAGCAATGACAGTCCTTATTTTGCCTATCAAACCATGCCTTTTGCGTATAAAAACCGATCTGGACCTTTGCGAACTGCTCAAGCACCAACTTTTTAGGTCTAAATCTTTTCCTTTTCCTGACATGTGGTAGATCCAAAATTCCAATGTGAACTTGTGAAACTTGTTTTTCCTCACTTAGTAATTTTTTTGCTTCAGATCTGTACTTTCATTGTCTGCGTAGGCGGTTTATCCTTTAGAAAATAATCTTCCATATGCCATTAGTCCCCTTGTAAACCACCAATCGCTTTACCATTTATAATAGCATCAATCTTCCGGTTTAACAATTTTTCATGCTGGAATACCTTTTCCTTAACCTGCTACGCTTTATGCTTGCCAACCATGAGTATTCAACCAGCATCAATCTTTTTCCAGCTCTTCACTCGAAATGGCCAAACAATTTTATGCTTGTAACTGGGTCCCTTCCCGGGTGACTGAAGAGCAACTAGATGGATGCGTCAGAACTGACGCTTTACCAAAACAAAGTGAAATCCACTGGCGAGTTCCCGGTCTAGAAAATCCTCCTACCCGCAAGGATGGCGAGGTGGTAGTATTTGTTGATCATATGAGCCGTGGTTTTAAACCGCCCGGATCCAAGTACTTTCATGATGTGCTTGCCATATTCCAGATCCACCCTCAAGATATTGGACCTAACTCTGTGTCCAATGTTTGCCACTTTCAAATGTTTTGTGAGGCCTATCTGCAAGAAGATCCAACCGTTGAATTGTTCGTGGATTTTTTCTACTTGAACCATTGTACTGAATTTCTAGACGGGCCCAACACTGAACTTGGCGGCGTTTCCATTCAAAAAAGGAAGGACGTCAGCTTTCCTCATGCCAAACTTCATAGTCATCCTAAAGACTGGAACCAGACTTGGTTCTACTGGAAGGATACTTCCCCTGATGATGAGAACCCTTTGCCGGGTTATCGTGCTCACCGTCTTACCAAAACACATCCATTTCCGAAACAGCTGACTGCCAAGGAACGGGCCACATATGCGCCACAACTCGCCAAGCTTAGAGCTTTTATGGCTAACAGTTTGACAGGAGTTGACTTTGCTCGTTGCTGGATATCTTGGAGTATTTTACCGTTAAGCCGTCGCCCCGGTTTAATGTGTGAGTATAAAGGGGACTCAAAAGATCATCAATGACATATTGATATTCAGCTGACAGAGGCTAAAGTTACTGAGTCTGTTAAGAAAATACTGAATGAATCGGAGGCTGTCTGCAGTAAGACCGGGTTAAGTCCCTTCTATACTTTGGACAAACTGCCAGCTGTAAGAATTGCCTCACTCCTGCTTGTACTTGATATTCTTAACTGTTTAATCTTTTATATCCTCTATCAATCTTTTAAGAGGGTGACAATTCATTTTGGAAGAAGAAGCCACAGGATAAACCGACCAAGACCCCTCGACCCAAGACGAAGGTTGTTAAGAAACCTGCCAAGAAAAAGGTTGCTGAATCCACCGGGTTGAACCTCGATGATGACCTTGATGATCTAGACGCAGAGGTAGAACTTGACTCTCTTGGTTCGTTTTTCATACACCTCATTGACAATGATTATTATCAGGATGACGCCGAAGGCAGCCAAGCTGATGATGCAGAGATAATTATCCTTTCCTCCGGTTCACACCCTCTGCCAACACAAAAAATCCGTCAAGCAATCCGGAAAGTAAGATTTTCTCACCCCCTAGCTCACTTGGACCCAAACTTTATTTTGAAGAAGTAGCAACACGCAGCTCGCCGCACAACCCGGCACAACGGCCAAGTAGTCACTTCAGCCAGTTTACCAAACACCCTGGTTCAGAAACGTCGATCTGAGGTCTCACACTATAACGCCCCAAGACCGTTGCACCAGGTGTCTTCCAGTTATTCGCTATTGTTGCCTTGTCATTTGTTTGCATGTCATACATTTCCTATCATGTCATCATGTGCATCGCATTTGCATACGTGTTTGTCTCATGCATCCGAGCTTTTTTCCCGTTGTCCATTTTGCGATCCGGCACTCCTATGTCCTCCGACGCCCCCTTTTGCCTCTTTTCGTGTGTGGGTGTTAAACTTTCTCGAACTGGACCGAGATTTTCCAAGCGGCCTTGGTACACCACCGGTAGACCGCCTGTCAAGTTTCGTGTCATTTGGAGTCTGTTTGATACTCCAACGGTTAACCGGGGAACTGTAAAGGCCTCGTGTGTGTTGTAGCCCAACACCCCTTCAAAGTGGCCCAAAAACCCATCCAAACCCCCTCCATCCTCTCGGCCGTTCGATCACAATCGCGTGGCCAAAAACCACACCTCATTTGGACTCTCCCATCTCCCTCTACCTATAAATAGGTGCTCCCCTCTGAAATCCTTGCGCAGATAAACCCTAGATCTTCCTCCTCCGCGCGCCAAACATGTCCACTCCACCGCCGGACATGTCCGCCGCCGTTTTCACGCACTCACGTGCCGCCACTGGTCCCGCCGCCGTCCTCCCACCGCCCGGGCCCGGGGCAGGCCCGCTCGAGCCCATCGGAGCCCGGATCGGCCCTCGCGCGCCGCCGTCTCACCGCCTCCCGGCCCGCTTCACCCCGCCGCCTCGCTGTCTGGCCGCGCCGCCCCGCTCGCCGCCTCCGCCGGCCGCCGCTTCGCCAGAGCGCGCCGCCCGCCCGAGGCCACCACTCCTCCGCCTCCGCGCCGAGCGCGCCGCCCGCCCGAGGTCGCCGCTCCTCCGCCTCTGCAAATCGCCGCCTCGCTCTCCTCGCCAGCCGCGTCGCGTCCGTCGGCGCATCACCACCGACCACTCCGGCTGCCGCGGACCTCACCGTCCTCGACGGATCCGGCCTCCCCGCCTTCCTCCTTGCCGGATCCAGGCACCCCTCTCCGGATCCCTCCTCTCCGGTCGTCTCCCTGTACTCCGGCGAGCTCTCCGACGAGATCCGGCCCTACCTCGACTTTCGTGCCAAAGTCAACCCTAGATCTGGAGGGTAAAATATCACTAAGTCCTTCTCTGCTACATTTTCTAGCCCTGTTCTTCATGCCATAACTTTGTGCTTGGTGGTTCGTTTCATGCACACGAGATATCAAAATGTTCATCATGATGTCCTCTTCATTTTGTTCCATTGTGCCATGCTTGTTTGAGTCCATCTTGATGCCCTAATGACTGTTTCAAGAGTGCTATAAATTTTAGTTCCTGATTCTTATCAGTTTATGAGCATTTGTCATTTTTGCCATGATTATTGTGTGCTGCATATGGTCATGAGTTCTACATGTGTTTTGGGCTATGCCATGCCATCTTTACAAAGGTGTATACCATGTATGTTTTTGATCAATGTGGTGACTAAGACAGGCATCCAAAGTAGCTCTCGTGATGTTGCTGATTTCAGGGGCTTAGAATTTCACTAAGTCTTTGCTCTGCTCTTATTTTTATGCCATGTATTCATGCTGCTACAGAGAGATCCATGCTAATTTTGAGTATGTTCAGTAAAGATAATTTGGGCATGTGGTTATGCTCTATCCATCCATATCCCTGTTTGCACTTATGGAGTACCCTAGCATGACACAATCTTGCTCTACTTTTGCCATAAAATGTTCCTGGCAGATTGTTTACGTGTTAATCAATTTTGCCAAGGTTGTTGTAGTTAATCCATGCATGCTATGAGATTGTTCTTGCCATGGTTAGCTTCTTCATCATGTCTTCTTGCTGGTAGTATGCTTAGTTTGTCATGAAATGCCTTGTGTTGAGTGCATCGAGCTCGCAAACATGCCTTCCTAACTCTGATTTTGCCATGTCCAGTTTTCTGCTAAGTCTGAATCTGTTAACGTAACTTGCTATGTTTACGTGGGTGCCATCATATTTTCTGTGCCCTTTTGGCTTATGGTCAGTAAGGGACTTTTGTTATATGCTTTGAGTAGATTCATGCCATGTCTTGTATTTCTATGATCTGATCCTATAGCATGTTGTTATCTTGCTCTAAACCTTGCTTCCTGATGTTAATTCCTGACATGTTGATATTTTCACTAAGTGAGTGATGCTGTTATCTTTTGCACTTTTGCCATGCTTGTTTGAACCTGCTATTGTGTGATTTAGCCGTAGCTCAGTGTTCATCTTTTGTCAAGCATCTTAAGTAGATCACTGCCATGTGCTTTGTTGCTATGTTGGAGTGCAGTAGCTTAGTTTCTTGTTGCATTCTAGATGGCATTGTGCTGTTAATCGCAGAATTGTGCCATTATTGTTTTGCTTGCCATATGCAAACTGTGCATCCGATTCCGGTGATCTTTATATCAATTTCGACTGAAATCAACTCATCTTTCCAGCGGCACTCTTGGTCTGCCAAGTTGAGGCCTGGTTCAATCTTTTCCTTCCGGAGCACGCATATGTATTGCATATCACGTCCCGCATATCATGCCATGTTTTGCATCATGTTGGGTGCGCATTGCATCGTGATTGATTGTTGGTCCTTTGCTTGTGTTCTTGCTTTGGGTAGAGCCGGGAGACGAGTACGCGATTAAGGAACCCGTTGAGTGCGCTTACGAGGATCAAGCTTACGTCAACTCAGAGAACTTTGGAGGCACGATGACCATACCCTCGAAATCACTTCTATCTTTGCTTGCTAGTTGTTCGCTCTATTGCTATACTGCGATACCTACCACTTGCTATATCATGCCTCCCATATTGCCATGTCAAGCCTCTAACCCACCTTTCCTAGCAAACCGTTGTTTGGCTATGTTACCGCTTTGCTCAGCCCCTCTTATAGCTTTGCTAGTTGCAGGTGAAGATTGGAGTTCGTTCCTTGTTGGAACATGTTTATTGTTGGGATATCATTATTATATCTTGTTTACTTTAATGCACCTATATACTTGGTAAAGGGTGGAAGGCTCGGCCTTATGCCTGGTGTTTTGTTACACTCTTGCCGCCCTAGTTTCCGTCATACCGGTGTTATGTTCCTTGATTTTGCATTCCTGACGCGGTTGGGTGTTATGGGAACCCCTTGACCACTGTTCAAGATATCTTCCGATATTCTGACAAATCGGCCGATTTATCGCTTACCGTTGTTTGACCGATAAGATAAATCGGCCGATAAATCAGCCGATATGGCGATAAATCGGCCGGTATGCCGATAAACTGGCCGATTTATCCCTTATCATGGGTCGACCGATAAGTTCCCGATATGCGATATCCCCAACATTGCCCTTGATAGTTCACATTGAACAAAAATCCTCTAGCAAGGCCCAACCTTGGTTTTACATTTGCCTAACAACCTATTACCCTTCCCTTGGGTCGGTCAACCCAAGGGTCATCTTTATTTTAACCCCCCAGGACCAGTGCTTGTAAAGTTTTGGTCCGAACCGGGCAGCCTACGGGGCCACCTCGGGGCAACTCGAGGGTTGGTTTTACTCGTAGCTTGACCTATCCAGTGTGCCCTAAGTACGAGATATGTGCGACTCTTATCGGGATTTGTCGGCACATCGGGCGGCTTTGCTGGTCTTGTTTTACCATTGTCGAAATGTCTTGTAACCGGGATTCCGAGTCTGACCGGGTCTTCCTGGGAGAAGGAATATCCTTCGTTGACCGTGAGAACTTGTGATGGGCTAAGTTGGGACACCCCTGCAGGGTTTTGAAGTTTCGAAAGCCGTGCCTGCGGTTATGTGGCAGATGGGAATTTGTTAACGTCCGGTTGTAGAGAACTTGACACTTAACTTAATTAAAATGCATCAACCACGTGTGTAGCCGTGATGGTCTCTTTCCGGCGGAGTTTGGGAAGTGAACACGGTTCTTGTGTTATGCTTGAATGTAAGTAGTTTCAGGATCACTTCTTGATCTTTATAGCTTCTCGACCGTTGCATTGCTTCTCTTCTCGCTCTTATTTGTGTAAGTTAGCCACCATATATGCTAGTGCTTGCTGCAGCTCCACCTCACTACCTTTTCCTACCCCCTTAAGCTTAAATAGTCTTGATCGCGAGGGTGTGAGATTGCTGAGTCCCCATGACTCACAGATTACTTCCAAAACCAGATGCAGGTGCCGATGATGCCAGTGCAGATGACGCAGCTGAGCTCAAGTGGGAGCTCAACAAAGATCGTGTTCATTGTGTTGTTTCGTCTCCAGTCGATCAGTAGTGGAGCCCAGTCGGGACGATCGGGGATCTAGCATCTGGGGTGGTCTTTCTTTATTTGGTTCTGTAGTTGGACCTTGCTTGTATTCTGGATGATGTAATGCTATATTTATGTATTGTGTGCAGTGGCGATTGTAAGCCAACTCTTTATCCTTTCTTATTCAGTACATGGGATGTGTAAAGATTACCCCTCTCATGACATGCCTACTATGCGGTTATGCCTCTAAGTCGTGCTCCGACACGTGGGAGATATAGCCACATCGTGGGTGTTACAAGTTGGTATCAGAGCCGTCCCCGACTTAGGAGCCCCCTGCTTGATCGAATCACTGGCGTTGTTGAGTCTAGAAAAAATGTTTTGACTCTTATAGGATTATATATATCGGAGAGTAGGATTCTTTTACTCCTCAGTCCCTTCGTCGCTCTGGTGAGGCCTCCTGACGTAGAGTTTTGACTCTTCTCTTCTCAAATTTCATGAATTTTTTTTAGGATCACACGGGTATCTTGGAATCGTTCCGATGGTTTTGTGATGAGAACATTGTTCTTGGTGCCTCTTGACATTTAGGTGTTGTGGCAGTGTCCCGGGGAGTTGAGCTCCGAGGTGTTGTCGTCACAATTTTATTGTTGCAGAGAATACCTGAGTTCACCGACATCGAGAATCTCCTTTATGCAGTTGTTGGTGAGATAACCTCGACGCCACCCAGTACTGGGGCGGGAGTTCGGGAGTATTGCCATAACTCGTATAACGAATGCTTTTCGAAGGTTGAGGTACATGATTTCCGAAGGTTTCTTGGTTATGTGTTGAAGGATGGATACAGCTGGATGTAGGATTTGCTAGTTTTGGGTGAGATATTATGCTTCCCCTGTATCCCCAACACCTGATTGCATGACCAGTAAGTTTCGGGAGTTTATAAGTGGGAATTCAAGTGTCTCGTAGGATATCCTTCCAATAGACACATGATACGACATGGGGTCTATCTTATGTTTGTTTCCGGCTTATTTGGCAAGCCAATCCTTTGTTTTGTTTTGTTTGTGGTATTCGAGTTGCTTCAATGTAAAGTGTTGATTCCATACCTTTCCTAAGTGGTGTTCTCATATTTTTATGTGAGTACTAATCCTTCATGATAATCGAGATTGTCATGTCAATCCTTTTCAACCAGCGTGTTCCCTTCAAGTTAATCCGATCCCTTCAACATTTGCAAGATCAATGCTCACTTATTCACTATGGTGTTTGTTTCATCCGTCCTAAGTTGTCTTTGTTTTTCCTGCCCTCCCACCCTTTTTCTTCGAGGACTTAGATTTCTTAATCAAGTATCAATTTTATTCATGTGAAGACTCTTCATTCTTTTCCTTCAATGTTCTTATTCGGTGATTCTCAAGAAGATACTAACAAAACTTCAAGTTTATTATTCTTCATTCTCTTTTCCTCTATGGTGGTTTCAATTCAAGCTTTGTTGATCAAATCCCTTTCCTCATTTAAAATATTTTCTCATGCCGATGCACCTCTTAATCGTTCACCTCTCGCTATTCATTTGTGCCGGAGTGTTGAAGATATCTCATAAGATTCATGTTTTCATTCCTAATCCGTTCAAGCTATTTCGAGGCCTTACCATATTCAAGCCATTTTTTCAACCGGTGAAATCTCTTTCAAATTGTTCAACGGTGTATCTTTTGAATGGGCCCTAACCCACATGTCTTTTCTCAGGATCTTACCTGACTCTTCTTATTTTCCCAGAGCTTTTCAAATTCATTTCAAAGTTTGACGTAAGAATGATTTGTCATCAGTCATATGTATTTCTCTATGATCTTTCAAATTCTTTTCATCGTTGGCTCAACCTTTCAAATTTTCATTCCGGAGTGCCTCAAAAATTCTCAGTGGTGGTTCTCATCATCATTCTCAACATTTGAAGACTGAAGAAGAGTTTCTCTTTAATCTTGCTACATTCTCTTCAAGATTCATGGTGCTAGCCTTATGCCATCCTCTCATAATTGTTTTCGATCGTGAGAATTCTTTTCACCCATCCGGAGCATTTCATGAGTTGTTTCCATTTCTTTCCTCCGAAGGCCATTTTTCAAATATTACTCATTCTCAGCTTTCAGCTCCCGTTCTCCAAATTTTTCCGGTGCATCATGAAAGTATTCTCTAGTCAGTTCATGAGCTCTTTGTTTCACTTGTATCAAATTCCCTCAAGTATCTTCATTCGTTCTCTAATTCTTACTGGTGATTCATCCCTTTACTTCGTTCATTTCCAATTCTTACGGTGGTTCGTTCAAGAGTTCTATTCCTTGGTTATCATATCAATTTATTCGTTGTTTCCAAATCCTACTAGTGGTTCACTGAAGACTTTCTCAAGTTTGCGCTATATCTATCTTAATTCTTTCAACGAGAATAAGTAGTATGACAAATCCGTTGCTTGTCATCAATTTAAATTGGTGAATGATATGCATAATGTAATTCTTATTCTTGTTTCATCCAAGTGATTAATTCCTTATTCCGGAGGTTCATCAAAATTCTTGTTTTCATTTGTTCATCTTTCTTTTCCCGGAGTTCCAAGATCTCAACTATATCACCATGAAGACCCATCTTAATCATTACAAGGATTCACCTTGTGTTTTCAACTTCTCTTTCCTTTCTTTTGATCATTCTTTCATTACCGGAGTTCTACATGGAGGCTCAACATGGTGGTTCATCAGTTCATCAAGGATTTAATTCCTTCTTGAAGTGTTCATCAAGATTCTTTTCAAAGTAGCTCAAGCATTCTCCATCTTGCAATACAGAGTGCAATTCATTCTACCTTATCACTTGAGGTGGTGTTATGCCATTTTTGACAACTTCCTTCATGTTTCATGATTCAAAACTTGTCAGGAATGAGATAGCTAAACACATAAATTTCTTCGAGCATGAGCTCTTCCCAATCCATCAGTCTCTTCGTTGGAGTTATCTTGGGTTATATTTCACCTAAAGCTTTCCCTAAGGATTGTTGCTATTTATGGTGCTCATAAATGACCCAAGTTCTTCATTTATCCTCCCGGTGAAATAAGTTTCTCATCTGCTTGTTCATTTCAATCCAATCTTTTGTTTTTCGTTAGTGGCTGGTTGTCACCTCATAATTTTGCGAAGTTTTCCATAAGCCCAGAACAAGCTTACTCTTTTCGTTGTTGGTTTTCCAACAACTCCATTCAACCTTTTCTTCGTAAGCATGCTCTTTCAATTTTATTTGCGAGAGTTGACATTCGAATTCTCCGTTCTTTTCTTTCCAACCATCTATTTTTTCCATTCATTTGTTCCGGAGGCAGTGTGTTGTTGATTTCATCAAGTATCCTCTCATCTTGTCAAGTTCTTATTAATTCCTTCCATTTACAGTAGGAGTGCTTCCCAAATTATTTCATTCTTTTTTCCTTCTCTATCTTGTTTTAACCGGAGTGTTGTGGCTATCATTCCTCTTCTAACTGGACTCTCATCCAACTGCTTTCATTTTGCCAAGATCATAGTCTTTACCTTCCATTTCCAACCGGAGTGTTGTCGTAATTGGTCTTATCGTCCCTTGTACATCTCGTTTCAACCGGAGTGCTTGCATATACTTCTTGTCCATTGCAACCCTTTTTCTTATGTCTTTCAATCTACAAGGTTCCCGTAAGGTTCCTTGTTCCTGTTTTCTAACGGAATGTTTTCAACTTTGTTCTTCTTCATTGCATTCTTTCTTTCAATTTTGTTAACCTCTCAAGGTTCGTGGTTTCACTCGTTTGGCCAGGAAGCAACTTAGTTTTACCTCTTATCTGCCTCTTCCTTTTCCCTCTGGTGCCATCCTAGATCTCGGGACGAGATCCTCTCGTAGTGGTGGAGTGTTGTAACGCCCCGAGACCGTTGCGCCAGGTGTCTTCCAGTTATTCGCTGTTGTTGCCTTGTCATTTGTTTGCGTGTCATGCATTTCATATCATGTCATCACGTGCATCTCATTTGCATACGTGTTCGTCTCATGCATCCGAGCTTTTTCCCCGTTGCCCGTTTTGCGATCGGGCACTCCTATGTCCTCCGGCTCCCCCTTTTGCCTCTTTTCGTGTGCAGGTGTTAAACTTTCTCGAAATGGACCGAGATTTGCCAAGCGGCCTTGGTACACCACCGGTAGACCGCCTGTCAAGTTTCGTGTCATTTGGAGTCCGTTTGATACTCCAACGGTTAACCGGGGAACTGTAAAGGCCCCGTGTGTGTTGCAGCCCAACACCCCTTCAAAGTGGCCCAAAAACCCATCCAAACCCCCTCCATCCTCTTGGCCATTCAATCACGATCGCGTGGCCGAAAACCGCACCTCATTTGGACTCTCCTAGCTCCCTCTACCTATAAATAGGTGCTCCCCTCTGAAATCCTCGCTGCAGTAAACCTAGGATTCTTCCTCCTCCCGCGCGCCGGACATGTCCACTCCGCCACCGGACATGTCGCCGCCGCTTTCACCACTCACAGTGCCGCCCACTTGTCCGCACGCCGTCCTCCCACCGCCCGGTCCCGGGTAGGCCCGCCGAGCCCATCGGGCCCGATCGCCCTCGCGCGCCGCCGTCTCGCCGCGCCCGCCCGCTTCGCCCCGCCGCCTCGCGTGCTCGCCGTCCGGCCGCGCCGCCCCGCGCGCCGGTTCCACCGGCCACCGCTCGCTGGAGCGCGCCGCCCGCCCGAGGCCGCCGCTCCTCCGCCTCTGCACCGCCCGCCCGAGGTCGCCGGTCCTCCGCCTCTGCGAGCCGCCGCCTTGCTCTCCTCGCCGGCCGCGTCGCCTACGCCGGCACGCATCACCACCGACCGCTTCGGCCGCCGCGGACCTCGCCGTCCTCGACGGATCCGGCCTCCCCGCCTTCCTCCTCGCTGGATCCAGGCGCCCCTCGCCGGATCCCTCCTCTCCGGTCGTCTCCCCGTACTTGGCCGAGCTCTCCGACGAGATCCGGCCCTGCCTCGACTTCTGTGTCAAAGTTAACCCTAGAACCGGAGGGTAAAATATCACTAAGTCCTTCTCTGCTACATTTTCTAGCCATGTTCTTCATGCCATAACTTTGTGCTCGGTGGTTCCATTTCATGCGCACGAGATATCAAAATGTTCATCTGGATGTCCTCTTCATTTTGTTCCATTGTGCCATGGTTGTTTGAGTCTATCTTGATGCCCTAATGACTGTTGCAAGAGTGCTATAAAATGTTAGTTCCTGATTCTTATCAGTTTATGAGCATTTATCATTGTTTTCATGATTATTGTGTGCTGCATATGGTCATGAGTTCTACATGTGTTTTGGGCTATGCGACGCCATATTTACAAAGGTGTATGCCATGTATTTTTGTGATCAATATGGTGACTAGCACAAGAATGCAAAGTAGCTCTCGTGATGTTGCTGATTTCAGGGGCTTAGAATTTCACTAAGTCTTTGCTCTGCTCTTATTTTTATGCCATGTATTCATGTTGCTACAGAGAGATCCATGCTTATTTTGAATATGTTCAGTAAGGACGATTTGGGCACATGGTTATGCTCTATCCATGCATATCCCTATTTGCATTTATGGAGTACCCTAGCATGACTCAATATTGCTCTACTTTTGCCATAAAATGTTCCTGGCAGATTGTTTACGTGTTAATCAATTTTGCCAAGGTTGTTGTAGTTGATCCATGCATGCTATGAGATTGTTCTTGCCATGGTTAGCTTCTTCATCATGTCTTCTTGCTGGTAGTATGCTTAGTTTTTCATGCAATGCCTTGTGTTGAGTGCATCGAGCTCGCAAACATGCCTTCATAACTCTGTTTTTGCCATGTCCAGTTTTCTCCTAAGTCTGAATCTGTTAACGTAACTTATTATGTTTACATGGGTGCCATCATATTTTCTGTGCCCTTTTGGCTTATGGTCAGTAAGGGACTTTTGTTATATGCTTTGAGAAGATTCATGCAATGTCTTATATTGCTATGATCTGATCCTGTAGCATGTTGTTATCTTGCTCTAAACCTTGCTTCCTGGTGTTAATTCCTGACATGTTGATATTTTCACCAAGTCTATGATGTTGTTAACTTTTGCACTTATGCCATGCTTGTTTGAACCTGCTATTGTGTGATTTAGCCATAGCTCAATGTTCATATTTTGTCAAGCATGTTCAGTAGATCACTTCCATGTGCTTTGTTGCTATGTTGGAGTGCAGTAGCTTAGTTTCTTGTTGCATTCTAGATGGCATTGTGCTGTTAATCGCAGAATTGTGCCATTATTGTTTTGCTTGCCATTTGCAAACCATGCATCCGATTCCGGTGATCTTTATATCGATTTCGATCGAAATCAACTCATCTTTCCAGCGGCACTCTGGGTTTGCCAAGTTGAGGCGTGGTTCAATCTTTTCCTTCCGGAGCACGCATATGCATTACATATCACGTCCCGCATATCATGCCATGTTTTGCATCATGTTGCTTGTGCATTGCACCGTGATTGATTGTTGGTCCTTTTCTTGTGTTCTTGCTTTGGGTAGAGCCGGGAGACGAGTACATGATCGAGGAACCCGTTGAGTACACTTACGAGGATCAAGCTTACTTCAACTCGAAGAACTTTGCAGGCAAGATGACCATACCCTCGAAATCACTTCTATCTTTGCTTGCTAGTTGTTCGCTTTATTGCTATGCTGCGATACCTACCACTTGCTATATCATGCCTCCCATGTTGCCATGTCAAGCCTCTAACCCACCTTTCCTAGCAAACTGTTGTTTGGCTATGTTACCGCTTTGCTCAGCCCCTCTTATAGCGTTGCTAGTTGCAGGTGAAGATTGGAGTTTGTTCCTTGTTGGAACATGTTTATTGTTGGGATATCATTATTATATCTTGTTTACTTTAATGCACCTATATACTTGGTAAAGGATGGAAGGCTCGGCCTTATGCCTGGTGTTTTGTTCCACTCTTGCCGCCCTAGTTTCCATCATACCGGTGTTATGTTCCTTGATTTTGCGTTCCTAACGCGGTTGGGTGTTATGGGAACCCATTGACAGTTTGCTTTGAATAAAAA
This sequence comes from Triticum aestivum, assembly GCF_018294505.1. Classification (NCBI taxonomy): domain Eukaryota; kingdom Viridiplantae; phylum Streptophyta; class Magnoliopsida; order Poales; family Poaceae; genus Triticum; species Triticum aestivum. Next base: position 397,157,329 of record NC_057800.1, on the reverse strand, counting down.
TCCTCCAGCAAGGCCCAACCTTGGTTTTAAATTTGCCTAACAACCTATTACCCTTCCCTTGGGTCGGTCAACCCAAGGGTCATCTTTATTTTAACCCCCCGGACCAGTGCTTGTCTAAGTGTTGGTCCGAACCAGGCATCCTGCGGGGCCACCTCGGGGCAACTCGAGGGTTGGTTTTACTCGTAGCTTGACCTATCAGGTGTTCCCTGAGAACAAGATACGTGCGACTCTTATCAGGATTTGTCGGCACATCGGACAGCTTTGCTGGTCTTGTTTTACCATTGTCGAAATGTCTTGTAACCGGGAATCCGAGTCTGATCGGGTCTTCCTGGGAGAAGGAATATCCTTTGTTGACCGTGAGAGCTTGTGATGGGCTAAGTTGGGACACCCCTACAGGGTTTTGAACTTTCGAAAGCCATGCCCGCGGTTATGTGGCAGATGGGAATTTGTTAACGTCTGGTTGTAGAGAACTTCACACTTAACTTAATTAAAATGCATCAACCGCGTGTGTAGCTGTGATGGTCTCTTTCCGGCGGAGTCCGGGAAGTGAACACAGTTCTTGTGTTATGCTTGAACATAAGTAGTTTCAGGATCACTTCTTGATCTTTATAGCTTCTCGACCGTTGCATTGCTTCTCTTCTCGCTCTTATTTGCGTAAGTTAGCCACCATATATGCTAGTGCTTGCTGCAGCTCCACCTCACTATCTTTTCCTACCCCCTTAAGCTTAAATAGTCTTGATCACGAGGGTGTGAGATTGCTGAGTCCCCATGACTCACATATTACTTCCAAAACCAGATGCAGGTGCCGATGATGCCAGCGCAGATGACGCAACTGAGCTCAAGTGGGAGCTCGACAAAGATCATGTTCATTGTGTTGTTTCGTTTCCAGTTGATCAGTAGTGGAGCCCAGTCGGGACGATCGGGGATCTAGCATTTGGGGTGGTCTTTCTTTATTTGGTTCCGTAGCCGGACCTTGATTGTATTCTGGATGATGTAATGCTATATTTATGTATTGTGTGAAGTGGCGATTGTAAGCCAACTCTTTATCCTTTCTTATTCAGTACATGGGATGTGTAAATATTACCCCTCTCGCGACATGCCTACTATGCGGTTATGCCTATAAGTCGTGCTCCGACACGTGGGAGATATAGCCGCATCGTGGGTGTTACAAGTTGGTATCAGAGCCATCCCCGACTTAGGAGCGCCCTGCTTGATCGAATCACTGGTGTTGTTGAGTCTAGAAAAAATGTTTTGAGTCTTAAAGGATTATATATATCGGAGAGTAGGATTCCTTTTACTCCTCAGTCCCTTCGTCGCTTTGTTGATGCCTCCTGACATAGAGTTTTGACTCTTCTCTTCTCAAATTTCACGATTTTTTTAGGATCACACAGGTATCTTGGAATCGTTCCGATGGTTTTGTGACGAGAACATTGTTCTTGGTGCATCCTGACATTTAGGGGTTGTGGCAGTGTCCCGGGGAGTTGAGCTCCGAGGTGTTGTCATCACAATTTTATCGTTGCAGTTCCGGAATACCTGAGTTCGCCGACATCGAAAATCTCCTTTATGCAGTTGTTGGTGAGATAACCTCGATGCCACCCAGTACTGGGGCGGGAGTTCGGGAGTATTGCCATAAGTCGTATAACAGATGCTTTTCGAAGGTTGAGGTACACGATTTCCGAAGGTTTCTTGGTTATGTGTTGAAGGATGGATACAGTTGGATGTAGGATTTGCTAGTTTTGGGTGAGATATTATGCTTCCCCTGTATCCCCAACACCTGATTGCATAACCAGAAAGTTTCGGGAGTTTATAAGTGGGAATTCAAGTATCTCGTAGGATATCCTTCCAACAGACACATGATAGGACATGGGGTCTATCTTATGTTTGTTTCCGGCTTATTTTGCAAGCCAATCCTTTGTTTTGTTTTGTTTGTGGTATTCGAGTTGCTTAAATGTCAAATGTTGATTCCATACCTTTCCTAAGCAGTGTTCTCATATTTTTATGTGAGTACTAATCCTTCATGATAATCGAGATTGTCATGTCAATCCTTTTCAACCAGCGTGTTCCCTTCAAGTTAATCCGATCCCTTCAACATTTGCAAGATCAATGCTCAGTTATTCACTATGGTGTTTGTTTCATCCGTCCTAAGTTGTCTTTGTTTTTCCCGCCCTCCCACCCTTTTTCTTCGAGGACTTAGATTTCTTAATCAAGTATCAATTTTATTCATGTGAAGACTCTTCATTCTTTTCCTTCAATGTTCTTATCCGGTGATTCTCAAGAAGATACTAACGGAGCTTTAAGTTTATTATTCTTCGTTCTATTTTCTTCTACGGTGGTTTCAATTCAAGCTTTGTTGATCATATCCCTTTCCTCATTTCAAATATTTTCTCATGCTGATGCACCTCTTAATCGTTCACCTCTCGATATTCATTTGTTCCAGAGTGTTGAAGATATCTCAGAAGATTCATGTTTTCACTCCTAATCCGTTCAAGCTATTTCGAGGCCTTACCCTATTCAAGCCATTTTTTCAACCGGTGAAATCTCTTTTTAAAATTGTTCAACGATGTATCTTTTGAGTGGGCCCTAACCCACATGTCTTTTCTCAGGATCTTACCCGACTCTTCATTTTCCCGGAGCTTTTCAAATTCATTTCAAAGTTTGACATAAGAATGATTTGTCATCTATCATATGTATTTCTCTATGATCTTTCAAATTCTTTTCATCGTTGGCTCAACCTTTCCAATTTTCATTTCGGAGTGCCCCAAAAATTCTCAGTGGTGGTTCTCAACATTTGAAGACCGAAGAAGAGTTTCTCTTTAATATTTCTCCATTCTCTTCAAGATTCATGGTGCTAGCCTTATGCCATCCTCTCATAATTGTTTTTGATCATGAGAATTCTTTTCACCCATTCGGAGCATTTCATGAGTTGTTTCCATTTCTTTCCTCCGAAGTCCATCTTTTCAAATATTACTCATTCTTAGCTTTCAGCTCTCGTTCTCCAAAAATTTTTGGTGCATCATGCAAGTATTCTCTAGCCAGTTCATGAGCTCTTTGTTTCACTTGTATCAAATTCCCTCAAGTATCTTCATTCATTCTCTAATTCTTACCGGTGATTCATCCCTTTACTTCATTCATTTCCAATTCTTACGGTGTTTCGTTCAAGATTCTCTTCCTTGGTTATCATATCAATTCATTCGTTGTTTCCAAATTCTACCGGTGGTTCATTGAAGACTTTCTCAAGTTTGCGCTATATCTATCTTAATTCTTTCAACGAGAATAAGTAGTATTCCAAATCCGTTGCTTGTCATCAATTTAAATTGGTGAATGATACAGATAATGTAATTCTTATTCTTGTTACATCCAAGTGATTAATTCCTTATTCCGGAGGTTCATCAAAATTCTTGTTTTCATTTGTTCATCTTTCTTTTCCCGGAGTTCCAAGATCTCAACTATATCACCATGAAGACCCATCTTAATCATTACAAGGCTTCACCTTGTGTTTTCAACTTCTCTTTCCTTTCTATTGATCATTCTTTCATTACCGGAGTTCTTCATGGAGTCTCAACATGGTGGGTCATCAGTTCATCAAGGATTTAATTCCTTCTCGAAGTGTTCATCAAGATTCTTTTCAGAGTAGCTCAAGCATTCTTCATCTTGCAATACAGAGTGCAATTCATTCTACCTTATCATTTGAGGTGGTGTTATGTCATTTTTGACAACTTCCTTCATGTTTCATGATTCAAAAGTTATCAGGAATGAGATAGCTAAACACATCAATTTCTTCGAGCATGAGCTCTTCCCAGTCCATCAATCTCTTCGTTGGAGTTATGTTGGGTTATATTTAACCTAAAGCTTTCCCTAAGGATTGTTGCTATTTATGGTGCTCATAAATGACCCAAGTTCTTCATTTATCCTCCCGGTGAAATAAGTTTCTCGTCTGCTTGTTCATTTCGATCCAATCTTTTGTTTTTCGTTAGTGGCCGGTTGTCACCTCATAATTTTGGGAAGTTTTCCATAAGCCCACAACAAGCTTACTCTTTTCGTTGTTGGTTTTCCAACAACTCCGTTCAACCTTTTCTTCGTAAGCATGCTCTTTCAATTTTATTTGCGAGAGTTATCATTTGAATTCTCCGTTCTTTTCTTTCCAACCATCTAGTTTTTCCATTCATTTGTTTCGGAGGTAGTGTGTTGTTTATTTCACCAAGTATCCTCTCATCTTGTCAAGTTCTTATTAATTCCTTCCATTTACAGCCGGATTGCTTCCCACATTATTTCATTCTTTTTTCCTTCTCTATCTTGTTTTAATCGGAGTGTTGTGGCTATCATTCCTCTTCTAACCAGACTCTCATCCAACTGCTTTCATTTTGCCAAGATCATAGTCTTTACCTTCTATTTCCAACCGGAGTGTTGTCGTAATTGGTCTTATCGTCCCTTGTACATCTCGTTTCAACTGGAGTGCTTGCATATACTTCTTGTCCATTGCAACCCTTTTTCTTATGTCTTTCAACCTACAAGGTTCCCGTAAGGTTCCTTGTTCCTCTTTTCTAACAGAGTGTTTTCAACTTTGTTCTTCTTTGTTGCATTCTTTCTTTCAATTTGTTTAACCTCTCAAGGTTCGTGGTTTCACTCATTTGGCCAGGAAGCAACTTAGTTTTACCTCTTATCTACCTCTTCCTTTTCTCTCTGGTGCCATCCTAGATCTCGGGACAAGATCCTCTCGTAGTGGTGGAGTGTTGTAACGACCCGAGACCGTTGCGCCAGGTGTCTTCCAGTTATTCGCTTTTGTTGCCTTGTCATTTGTTTGCGTGTCATGCATTTCATATCATGTCATCATGTGCATCTCATTTGCATACGTGTTCGTCTCATGCATCCGAGCTTTTTCCCCGTTGTCCATTTTGCGATCCGGCACTCCTATGTCCTCCGGCGCCCCCTTTTGCCTCTTTTCATGTGCGGGTGTTAAACTTTCTCGAAATGGATCTAGATTTGCCAAGCGGCCTTGGTACACCACCGGTAGACCGCTTGTCAAGTTTTGTGTCATTTGGAGTCCGTTTGATACTCCAACGGTTAACCGGGGAACCGTAAAGGCCTCGTGTGTGTTGCAGCCCAACACCCCTTCAAAGTGGCCCAAAAACCCATCCAAACCCCCTCCATCCTCTCGGCCGTTCGATCACGATCGCGTGGCTGAGAACCGCACCTCATTTGACTCTCCTAGCTCCCTCTACCTATAAATAGGTGATCCCCTCCGAAATCCTCGCGTAGATAAACCCTAGATCTTCTCCTCCGCGTGCCGGATATGTCCACTCTACCGCTGGACATGTCCGCCACCGCTTTCACCCACTCACATGCTGCCACTTGTCCCACCGCCGTCCTCCCACCGCACGGGCCAGGGGCAGGCCCACCCGAGCCCATCGGAGCCCGGATCAGCCCCCGCGCCCCGCCGTCTCGCTGCCGCCCGGCCCGCTTCGCCCCGCCGCCTCGCGCACCTCGCCGTCCGGCCGCGCCACCCCGTGTGCCGCCTCCGCCGGCCATCGCTTCGCCGGAGCGCGCCGCCCGCCCGAGGCCACCGCTCCTCCACCTCCGCGCTGAGCGCGCCGCCCGCCCGAGGTCGCTGCTCCTCCGCCTCTGCGAGTCGCCGCCTCACTCTCCTCGCCGGCCACGTCGCCTCCGCCGGCGCATATCACCACCGACCGCTCAGGCCGCCACAGACCTCGCCGTCCTTGACGGATCCGGCCTCCCCGCCTTCCTCCTCGCCGGATCCAGGCGCCCCTCGCCGGATCCCTCCTCTCCGGTCGTCTTCCCGTACTCCGGCGAGCTCTCTGACGAGATCCGGCCCTGCCTCGACTTCCATGCCAAAGTCAACCCCAGATCCGAAGGGTAAAATATCACTAAGTCCTTTTCTGCTACCTTTTCTAGCCATGTTCTTCATGCCATAACTTTGTGCTCGGTGGTCCATTTCATGCGCACGAGATATCAAAATGTTCATCAGGATGTCGTCTTCATTTTGTCCATTGTGCCATGCTTGTTTGAGTCCATCTTGATGCCTTAATGACTATTGCAAGAGTGCTATAAAATGTTAGTTCCTGGATCTTATTAGTTTATGAGCATTTGTCATTTTTGCCATGATTATTGTGTGCTGCATATGGTCATGAGTTCTACATGTGTTTTGGGCTATGCCATGCCATGTTTACAAAGGTGTATGCCATGTATTTTTGTGATCAATGTGGTGACTAGCACAGGCATGCAAAGTAGTTCTCGTGATGTTGCTGATTCCAAGGGCTTAGAATTTCACTGAGTCTTTGCTCTGCTGTTATTTTTATGCCATGTATTCATGTTGCTACAAAGAGATCCATGCTTCTTTTGAGTATGTTTAGTAAGGATGGTTTGGGAATATGGTTATGCTCTATCCATCCATATCCATGTTTGCATTTGTGGAGTACCCTAGCATGACTCAATCTTGCTCTACATTTGCCATAAAATGTTCCTGGCAGATTGTTTACATGTTAATCAATTTTGCCAAGGTTATTGTAGTTGATCCATGAATGCTATGAGATTGTTCTTGCCATGGTTAGTGTCATGGAATTGTCACGGCAGATGTCCTAGTGTGAGGACTTAGTCGTGAGGCCAACGCATCTTTGTAGTAGCTTGAGAGGGGTTGAGCGAAATTGAGAGACGAAACACAAGAAAAGGGTTTAGACAGCTTGGGGCCCCGGGAAACATCATCCGGTAATAGCCCTACGTGCTGTTTGTGGCTAGATCTCATTATGCTCATGAGAGAGTCGCCGCATAAGCCGGCTCCCCCTTTGTGTCTAGCCCTAGAGATTGTTTTTTGTTGCTTGTCCCCCTTTGGGGAGGCCGGCCCCTCCTTATATATGTTGAAGGGGCGGCTTACATGTAGAGTCCTAGTAGGATTATAACTAACTTATTCTTTATTACAAGTCGCATACAAGTACGTGTCTTGCTTCCTTGTGGAGGAAATACTCCTCATGCCTTCCGTCTTAATCCAGCCCACCAGAGTATAAGCCGGTCTGCTGGGCTTTGGGCCTTGTCGTCCGTCTGATCCGCCCGCCGGCTCTCCAGTGAGTCACAATGTCTAGGCGGGTTACATGTAAACCGCCATGTCCGGGCGGATCGCCAGTAAGTCGCCTTGCTCCAGCCGGGTCTCTGGTGAGTGGCCAAGTCCCAGACGGGTCATACTTCCGGCTGGGTCATACCGCGGGGTATATCCCCTACATTAGCCCCCAGTTTAATTTGGAGTTATCCATGTTAAACTTATCCTACAAAATAACTCAAGAACAAATTTGACAGGTTGTGCTCCGGGTTAAATATTCTTGTAAGCCGGCACCTGGACATCTTTAAGTCCTTGTCATTTCCTTGTTGATATAAATATGTCCATATCCCCATAGAAAATCTTATTTAACTACTATGCTTCAACCTTGTCAATGCAAATAATCCAGATATTTCTTTTTGAAAAATCCGGGTCAATAGGCCAGCTTTAGAATCAATCTGCTGACATTGGTCTTCTTGTAGAGAAATATAGTAAGAGATAATCCACTTGAGTCGGCCTTCAAAATGCCGGCTTAAAAAATATTGGTCTTGAAATACTCATCTGGCTTTCAACCGGATTGAAGATGTAACACTTGCCGGTTTATCATTACCAAAACTGCCGGATTATAAAATAGACGATGCCGGATCATGTAATTGTTGCTGATGCCGGGTTGATCTTATGATGATGCCGGGTCATAACTGAGAATTTTGAAGATTTCTCTCCCTCGTATCCATATTACCTGTAGCCCCCAAGTCTTGAGTAGAGCAAAGTGATGACTTAAGACTTGCTTCAATATAAATATTACCACTTTGAAAAAATCCATGTTGTTCATCTCAATCACTAGTCAGAACTGAGTATTCCACATATGTAGCCCCCAAATGCCGGGTTGTCATGCTAGCAGCAACCTGGGACTTGTAATTGCCTTATGCTCATAAAACTTCAACCAGTGTAGCTCCCAAGGGCCGGGTCATTATGCAATAACGAGTAGGGACTTTATAAATATGATCATGTAGATTTGAACAGCAATGTGTAGCCCCCAAGGGCCGGCTCAGTAAGATAATATTGAGCTGGGACTTTATATATACTTCCTGGAAAAGAACATCATATGATGTAACTCCCATCATGGGGCTTGAACCCATGTCAATAAGGTTAAGAGCTTTGTGCTTTACCAACTGAGTAGTGGACCCTTCAATATAATGGATTAAAACTTGCGTACCTTGAATTGTTGATAGGAGCAATTGGTAGCCCCCAAGGGCCGGCTCATTATAATGTGATGAGCCGGGTTTTCAATAAGTTGAGCAAAAAATGACTTTTGCATTAGCCCCCAAGTTCCATGGTGCATGCTGACAGTGACATGGGACTTGCATATTTGATATAATCTCAATTTGAATAATGTAGCCCCCAAGTGCCGGGTCGTAAGCTGTAGCGACTGGGGACTATTCCTTTCTTGTAGAATAAATCATATCCATTGATAAAATAATAGCCATTGCGCTGAAGTGACTTTGAAAACCTCAATAATATTAGTTACTGATAACCATAATAAAAATCCAGCCATGTTGGCTACTAAAGATTTGAATAACCCGATTTGAAAACCTCAATCATTCAATGTCATAATGAAAATCCAGCCAACTTTGGCTATTTAAAGATTGAAATGCCTTATCTGTTTGACAAGTAAATCCGGAGTTTTAAATACCCGATGACTCTTGGCCGATGGCAATTTAATACGCCTCCATTGTAAGCCGGAATTTTTGTAACCCGACGGCTTATAGCCTTTGAGAAAATCAAGAATTGATAACCCTTTTGATACACCAATTTAAATCTTTGATAATGGGCTTGAACTTAGTCATTTATGTAAGTCATAGCTCCGTAAATCCTGCAGAGTTTAAACAACATATGCCCTGGCGACTTAACGTCAAAAGACAGGGCGGGTAATCACCCAAATGTAGTCTTATCCTGCATACAAGTAGGTCACAAGATCCCTTGGTGGTTTACCGCAGGGCGGGTCATAATATCTCACATATAACCACTGTGATATTGAATTTGTACTGCCGGTTTACATGACCTGTGCAGCAAGGGTGATAACCCAATCCTTAGAAGCTAATGCTTCCACATAGATGATGATTGTCATAAGTTGGCGACTTATCATCTAAAGTTAAACCGAGGTTAAATAGAAACCACTCATATACACTTTAGATACGATCAACAAAGCTTCAAGTAAAATCCAAAAAAATGTTTGCAAAAAGAGACTTCAAAAATTTTGAGGCTTCTGATTCGAATACGATCAGAAAACCGTTCCAAAGGGATTAAGCTAAGATTCGAATACGATCATATAGCCCCCAGTGGCTTTGGCGTTGCCGATCAAGAGGGTACCGACAACAATGTTCTCTTTGATTCGAATACGACCTATGTTTGAACAGGAAGCCCCCAAATGACCTTGAGAGTTGTTTAACGATGCTGATTCGAATATGATCCACGTCGGACCCAAAAGGGGTTAAGCTATGATTCAAATACGATCAAGAAGCCCCCTAGTGAGTTTGGCGTTGTGCCGATCAAGAGGGTACCGACAGCTATGTTCTCTTTGGTTCGAATACGACCTATGTTTGAACAGGAAGCCCCCAAGTGACCATATAAGTTTTGGCATTGTGCCGATCAAGAGGGTATTGACAGCTATACTCGATGAGCAGGAAGCCCCCAAGTGACCATAATAAAATAAGCCATAAAGCGGGATACCCATGTTTGAACCATGCATCATGGCAGCAATACCTTTTTTGCACCTTTTAATCTTTCTTGAGCCGGATGTTTGAACCGGATTTGAGAGCTTCAAAACTTTGCGGGAGAGAGATGTCTCTTGAACCGACAATTTTCTGACGGCCTTTAAATTTTCATCAATATGGCGGTGTCCTCCAGAACCGGGTTATCATTCCTTCCAATGACCCGGAGTTCCCGAGTCATGTCATTGTAGCCCCTGAGTCTTAATATTACTCGAGGAGTTGGCTTGAGACTCTCCATATTTGACCGTGATATAAACCGGTATGAGTCCTTCAACAACGCAATGTTATAATAACACCGTCCTGCATTGGAGAACTTACAAGCCAGAATAATTGCTCTTTTAAAGAAAACAATATAAAATATATGCTGGATGGATTTCACCTGATATGTTAGGCCGGAAACTATTCACCGCGGAGTTGATGATCACTGAAATCCATCACGGGTGAATCGACCGTAGGAGCAGAAAGATGAGCCGGTCACGATGTTGTAAGCTGGTTTGGACAAGAAAGTTACCCTCTACGTTGTAAGCCGGCATGGATGCATGAACCGGTCTCGCAGGTGGACGGGTGAGTTGTCCGTGGCGTTGTAATATGGCGCGGACGGGCGAGTTCGCCGGTGCGTTTATGTAAAACTAGACTGTGAGGGCCGGCGGCCTGTGCGTGCTTATTGGGCAATTTGCGTGGTCCTGACGAGTTGATGCAGACTGGACCGCCGTGCGGTGGCTTGTTCATATCCATTGGGCAGCTTGCCTGAGCAGGTGTGACCCTGATATGCTGATGCAGATTGGTCTGTAAGGGTAGCAACTTAAACGTGTCCATTGAACGGCACAACACGGATAAGCTTCCGTGCAGAATAATGCTGTCGTGAGATCCATATCTACGACATAACACCACCTTGGAGTAAATAATTGTCCTAATGTACTCAGACGACAGAAGATCTCACCATATGTGGTATTTTTATCGGATGACCGTGGACGCTAATAAATAATGCTAAAGATAGTCAGATGATTTTATGAAATACCACACCCGCTTGGTTGTCCTTTTATTTTCCTTTGAAGTAATCATTGCCTTGGGATACGTGTCATACCAATTGAAGCCTTGCCACAAGTAGTACTAGTACTTGGTCGTATGCATGCCACCATGAGCATGCATATACTTCAAACTTTAAGGAAGCTCGCTGATTCACTTTATCTCCAAATTTTCTAGTCTGAATCATGCAAGACCACTGAACGTGTTTGGACAAGCATCAGAATGATTTGAGTTACCTCCCGTAAGTGAGAACATTGTCCTTTTGTGCATCGGTCGGTGTCGTTATTGTAAAGAAAGTTAACCCCGCTGCCCAACCTTCTCTGTTATCATGGTGTTGGCAAAAGTGTAGCCAATATTGACAGCTCCAATCGCCCAAAAAAGAATTGTAGACACAAGCGGCCGAAGCAACACAACGGCTGAGCAGATGTGAGTTGAGGCCACAGCAGCAGAGCGAATCGAAGGAAGGCAGCCTACGGCAGGCGGGTCAGAGGAGCTGGCGGCTCACAGCAAGCCAATGGAGGCACGTCAGCAAGCCCGCCATGAAGGGAGTTTAGAAGCATAATACCAGCAGGCGGGCTACGGCAGAATGGTCGCAGGTTATGGCGGTTTTTGGCGACTCTAGGTGCGGTAGAAGAAACAGCTGACTGAGTATTTTCCTTCCTTCAGGCACCCGGCTGTAGCGGTTTGAAGAAACATGCAGAGCATGCGGGCGGGTCATAAGATCACAACAGCGCGACCAGGCGTGATCGAGATGACACGGGGAGGCCCGCAGTGAGGCGGCTCTCATCACGAGGCAAGGCGGTAGTGGTTGAAGAGGCCCTCAGCGAGGTGGAGTCCAGCGGGTTATAGCAGCGGCGGCTCAGCGCGACAAAGCGGAGCCGAGGTCGACTCAGGACTAGCTTGAAGCTGTGGGGCTGACTCGGAGGCGAACGCAGCGCGAGGCCATAGAGGAGGCACGAGGTGCAGCGGTGGAAACAACCAGGCGTCTTGGAGGCACGGCGGCGGGTCGGCGAGGCAGCACCTCAGAGCAATCAGAACGAGAAACGGCAGGGCCGGCTCGGCGGCATACTAGCCATGATAGGGAAGGCTATATAAGCCAACAACCACAGAGCCTGGCCGGAGCCACGTGAGGCACGGTGGTCACGGGGCCGGAACGGCGGCGGAGGCGGGCGCCTCAAGGCGAGGACAGGGGCGCGGTCGATGGATGAGTCCGGGTCATGGCCAACCCTGTTTCCGGGTCATGCGAGTGAATCCACCCCCGTGTTTTCCTTCGAATCATGGGCTTCCTTTTTTTAATACTGTTGGCGCAGTCCGGTTTAATCCCAGTACATTTCCGTGCTATACACAGACATCGTGTAATCCTCTTGCCTTGGATGGATTGGACTTATCCCTTGTTGGAACATCAGCAATGATTTTCTTACCGTGTGGTGACTTTGGTTGACTTCACGCACAATGCTGTAGCTAATCTGTGTACATATGCACACACTACTTCAAGCACTAATCATCACATAATGACAAGAGCACACCCTAGAGCCGTTGTACGTCCAATCGACTACTTTCTCTAATCATAAACAGATCGGGCCTTAGCACACTTCCGATTCATCGCTGATTCGTGGTAGCAGTCAATGGCCACCGCAAGCTAACCCAGATTGTATGGATCATTCACGATGACTCCCGAACTGCCGACAAAATTCTTTCTTTGAGCCTGACTCTTTGAATCAGAATTGATGTAGATCCTTCTTCATCCGGCAAATCATGAGCTTCTTGATCCCTAGGAAAGCTCCCTTCAAGAACTCAACACCACCATGCGCAAGCCCCATGGTGGGGGCCAACTGTCGTGGAATTGTCACGGCAGATGTCCTAGTGTGAGGACTTAGTCGTGAGGCCAACGCATCTTTGTAGTAGCTTGAGAGGGGTTGAGCGGAATCGAGAGACGAAACAAAAGACAAGGATTTAGACAGCTTTGGGCCCCGGGAAACATCATCCGGTAATAGCCCTACGTGCTGTTTGTGGCTAGATCTCATTATGCTCATGAGAGAGTCGCCGCATAAGCCAGCTCCCCCTTTGTGTCTAGCCCTAGAGATTGTTTTTTGTTGCTTGTCCCCCTTTGGGGAGCCCTGCCCCTTCTTATATATATTGAAGGGGCGGCTTACATGTAGAGTCCTAGTAGGATTAGAACTAACTTATTCCTTATTACATGTCGCATACAAGTACAGGTCTTGCTTCCTTGTGAAGGAAATACTCCTCATGCCTTCCGTCTTAATCCGGCCCACCAGAGTATAAGCCGGTCTGCTGGGCTTTGGGCCTTATCGTCCATCTGATCCGCCCGCCGGGTGTCAAGTGAGTCACAATGTCCAGGCGGGTTACATGTAAACCGCCATGTCCGGGCGGATCGTCAGTAAGTCGCCTAGCTCCAACCGGGTCACTGGTGAGTAGCCAAGTCCGAGATGGGTCATACTTCCGGCCGGGTCATACCGCGGGGTATATCCCCGACAGTTAGCTTCTTGATCATGTCTTCTTGCTGGTAGTATGCTTAGTTTGTCGTGCAATGCCTTGTGTTGAGTGCATCGACCTCGCAAACATGCCTTCATAACTCTGTTTTTGCCATGTCCAGTTTTCTGCTAAGTATGAATCTGTTAACGTAACTTGCTATGTTTACATGGGTTCCATCATATTTTCCGTGCCCTTTTGGCTTATGGTCTGTAAGGGACTTTTTTTATATGCTTTGAGTAGATTCATGTCATGTCTTGTATAGATATGATCTGATCCTGTAGCATGTTGTTATCTTGCTCTAAACCTTGCTTCCTGATGTTAATTCCTGACATGTTGATATTTTCACTAAGTCTGTGATGCTATTATCTTTTGCACTTTTGCCATGCTTCTTTGAACCTGCTATTGTGTGATTTAGCCGTAGCTCAGTGTTCATCTTTTGTCAAGCATCTTAAGTAGATCACTTCCATGTGCTTTGTTGCTATGTTGGATTGCAGTAGCTTAGTTTCTTGTTGCATTCTAGATGGCATTGTGCTGTTAATCGCAGAATTGTGCCATTATTGTTTTGCTTGCCATTTGCAAACCATGCATCCGATTCCGGTGATCTTTATATTGATTTCGAACGAAATCAACTCATCTTTCTAGCGGCACTCTTGGTTTGCCAAGTCGAGGCCTGGTTCAATTTTTTCCTTCCAGAGCACGCATATGCATTGCATATCACGTCCCGCATATCATGCCATGTTTTGCATCATGTTTCTTGCGCATTGCACCGTGATTGATTGTTGGTCCTTTGCTTGTGTTCTTGCTTTGGGTAGAGCCGGGAGACGAGTACGTGATCGAGGAACCCGTTGAGTACGCTTACGAGGATCAAGCTTACGTCAACACGGAGAACTTTGCAGGCAAGATGACCATACCCTCGAAATCACTTCTATCTTTGCTTGCTAGTTGTTCGCTCTATTGCTATGCTGCGATACCTACCACTTTCTATATCATGCCTCCCATATTGCCATGTCAAGCCTCTAACCCACCTTTCCTAGCAAACCGTTGTTTGTCTATGTTACCACTTTGCTCAGCCCCTCTTATAGCGTTGCTAGTTGCAGGTGAAGATTGGAGTTTGTTCCTTGTTGGAACATGTTTATTGTTGGGATATCATTATTATATCTTGTTTAATTTAATGCACCTATATACTTGGTAAAGGGTGGAAGGCTCGGCCTTATTCCTGGTGTTTTGTTCCACTCTTGCCGCCCTAGTTTCCGTCATACCGGTGTTATGTTCCTTGATTTTGCGTTCCTAAGGCGGTTGGGTGTTATGGGAACCCCTTGACAGTTCGCTTTGAATAAAACTCCTCCAGCAAGGCCCAACCTTGGTTTTACATTTGACTAACAACCTATTACCCTTCCCTTGGGTCGGTTAACCCAAGGGTCATCTTTATTTTAACCCCCCCGGGCCAGTGCTTGTCTAAGTGTTGGTCTGAACCGGGCAGCCTGCGGGGCCACCTCGGGGCAACCCGAGGGTTGGTTTTACTCGTAGCTTGACCTATCCGATGTGCCTTGAGAATGAGATACGTGCGACTCCTATCGGGATTTGTCGGCACATCGGGCGGCTTTGCTGGTCTTGTTTTACCATTGTTGAAATGTCTTGTAACCGGGATTCCGAGTCTGATCGGGTCTTCCTGGGAGAAGGAATATCCTTCGTTGACCGTGAGAGCTTGTGATGGGCTAAGTTGGGACATCCCTGCAGGGTTTTGAACTTTTGAAAGCCGTGCCCACGGTTATGTGGCAGATGGGAATTTGTTAACGTCCGGTTGTAGAGAACTTGATACTTAACTTAATTAAAATGCATCAACCGCGTGTGTAGCCGTGATGGTCTCTTTCCGGTGGAGTCCGGGAAGTGAACACAGTTCTTGTGTTATGCTTGAACGTAAGTAGTTTCAGGATCACTTCTTGATCTTTATAGCTTCTCGACCGTTGCATTGTTTCTCTTCTCGCTCTTATTTGCGTAAGTTAGCCACCATATATGCTAGTGCTTGCTGCAGCTCCACCTCACTACCTTTTCCTACCCCCTTAAGCTTAAATAGTCTTGATCGCGAGGGTGTGAGATTGCTGAGTCCCCGTGACTCATAGATTATTTCCAAAAACAGATGCAGGTGCCGATGATGCCAGTGCAGATGACGCAGCTGAGCTCAAGTGGGAGCTCGACGAAGATCATGTTCGTTGTGTTGTTTCGTTTCCAGTTGATCAGTAGTGGAGCCCAGTCGGGACTATCGGGGATCTAGCATTTGGGGTGGTCTTTCTTTATTTGGTTCCGTAGTCGGACCTCGATTGTATTCTGGATGATGTAATGCTATATTTATGTATTGTGTGAAGTGGCGATTGTAAGCCAACTCTTTATCCCTTTCTTATTCAGTACATGGGATGTGTAAAGATTACCCCTCTCGCGACGTGCCTACTATGCGGTTATGCCTCTAAGTCGTGCTCCGACACGTGGGGATATAGCCGCATCGTGGGTGTTACACACACACTTCAGATACTTCTTATCCCAAGGCGGGTTATTTCCGACAACCTCTTAATCCATCCGATACGAATTATCAGGGAACTCCTCATTCATCATCCGGCGAGTCAACGGCCACACAGCTCCCTCCTCTTAAAACTGTTCCTGGGTAAACACTTTAAACTTATTCCTTTGGCGCTTTATACTTGCATGCTATACTAACCTTTATATCTTTTCCTTTCACAGCCAAGGCCAGACCAAGCAAGAAAGCTCGGGTAGATAAACCATCTGATGACAATGTGGTTATTGAACCGGAGAGAACTCCAGAACCGGAAGGAACAAATGCTGACGCTGTGCTTGATGATTCGCCACCTCAAGATCATGACTTTTTTGTTGAACAAGCAGACGTTGACACAACAGACCATGCTGACAAACCGACCAGCCCGGTCCGAACTGATGATAAACCGTCAAGTCCAGCTAAGGCTACTAATAAATTGTCAATTCCAGTAAAAGCTGCTGATGACAAGGAAAATGACATTATGATTACTGGCGTTGGCCACACCACCCCTGGCAATCCTGTTGCGTTATCAAAGCATAGTGCCAAGGAAGAGCTTTATGCTATGGGCAAAGGCAAGTGGAGCACAGACTTGTCAAGCTACACCCACCTCAATGCCCAAGAACTTCATTCTGGTTTTTTAAACCGTTTGTACACAAACCGTGACTACGAAGCCGGTTTAGTGAATCTGATGAAGGAGCGATATGAGGTAACTACATAACTGTTTCTCTCTTATGTCCAATTTCAAGTA
The DNA here is from genome assembly GCF_018294505.1 of Triticum aestivum. Taxonomy (NCBI): domain Eukaryota; kingdom Viridiplantae; phylum Streptophyta; class Magnoliopsida; order Poales; family Poaceae; genus Triticum; species Triticum aestivum. The sequence goes on along the minus strand of NC_057800.1, from coordinate 397,140,704 downwards.
CCAACTCCAGTAGCCCCCAAGGGCCGATTTATGATGCCAATCTAAACCAGGACTTTGCAATATCTCAACTTTGCATGCTTAGCCTCCAAGGGCCGGCTGACGTTTTTACGATGAACCGGTACTTTAGAATTGTAATCTTTGAACTTTCGCCTATGTAGTCCCCAAGGGCCAGTTTATCTTTCCAAGCTAAACCTGGACTTTAACCAATGTTACTTTGAGCAAATGTACATTAGCCCCCAAGTGCCAAGAATAATACTTGTATTGCACTTGGGACATGTAAAAAAATTCTGATAATCAAGCAAATAGGCATTAGCCCCCAAGTGCCAAGTGCATAACTTGTTATGTGCTTGGTACTTCAAATATTCAGTGCCACCTCATAATATGTCTTCCTCTTATAGGCTGAGCTGAGCAAAAAGGAAGCTCAACCGCTGATCTTCAAGAAAATATCAAATCCCAGCAAGCAGAAACCTCCAAAGCAAAAGAGGAACTGACTAGTGCCTTTGCAGCCATGGAGAAGCTGAAGGAAACTTTTAAGAAGGAACAGGATGATTGGGGCATAGAAAATACCGCATTGCAAAAGAAAGATGAAGACACAGAAGCAGCCCTTAAACCGGTGGTCGAAGAGCTGACCAGTTTAAAGCAGCAGATAAATGCCATGACCATTGCTGTTTCTGGTAAGTCTCCTCACCTAAAGTTGCTAAAATATATTATCTCATCAGGTATCGGTTTGCTGACGCCCGGAATGACACAGGAACCTGCATTAACCATCTGGGCTCTGACATGCAGATGAAGCTGAAGGCTAACTATACTCTTATAGAGCAGTTATATTCCGGAGCCCAACGGGCCATTTGCTCTACTGCTCATAACAAACCGCCTCCAACTTTGATGAAGGAAACCCTTGAGAAGCTGTCCATGCTGCCTGCTCGGTTGGACGAGTTAAAAAGGTCAACTGCAAGGTCAGGTGCGCTGACTGCGCTAATCCAGGCGAAGGCATGGATACCTGATCTTGAATCGTCAGATATAGGCAGTGGCTATCCTGGCATAAAGGAGGACGGTTTAGAGTTTAACAATGATGACCTTTGAAGGTTGACAAAGGAAATGCGCCCCTTAGCGAGTAAATTGGCTGAGGAAACAGATCTCTTTCACTATCAACAGGTTTATGATTCTGATCATAAAAGATATCCTACACCAACACATGATGTAGAACATCTTATTCCGCCAATTCGTAAGCACACCTATGCCCCTGATGTTGACCCCCTCCAACCTTATAAGTGATGAAGCTGTGTTCCAAGCCTTAACTGGAATCGATTGGTCAACCATTGACTTCCAGCCACTGGGTAGACAGGAGGAAGATGCACCAGTGTGGGAGTCCTAGACTAAGGGGTCCTCGGGCGTCCGGCCTGTTATCCATGGGCCGGACTGATGGGCTGTGAAGACATGAAGGCTGAAGAAAGCACCGTGTCCGGATTGGACTCTACTTGGCGTGGAAGGCAAGCTTGGCGATCGAAGATTCCTTCTTATGTAACCGACTCCATGTAAACCCTAGATCCCCTCGATGTCTATATAAACCGAAGGGGATAGTCCGGAAAGGACAACACATATACTCATTACCATACCCACGTAGGCTAGGCTTCTAGGGTTTAGCCATTATGATCTCGTGGTAGATCAACTCTTGTAACACTCATATTCATCAATATCAATCAAGCAGGACGTAGGGTATTACCTTCATAGAGAGGGCCTGAACCTGGGTAAACATCGTGTCCCTCGTCTCCTGTTACCATCGATCCTAGACGCACAGTTCGGGATCCCCTACGCAAGATCCGCCGGTTTTGACACCGACATTGGTGCTTTCATTGAGAGTTCCACTGTGCCGTCGACAAAAGGTTCGATGGCCCCTTCAATCGTCAATAATGATGCTGTCCAAACAGGAACCTTCTTCCCCGGACAGATCTTCGTATTCGGCAGCTTTGCACTTCGGGCCAACTCGCTTGGCCATCTGGAGCAGATCGGAAGCTACGCCCCTGGCAATTAGGAGATGGTCCCTGCGGCTACAACGACCTTAGAGCCAAAGACCCAACTACAACTCCTACGACACCTCTTGGACCCATGACATGAGCACGTGCAAGAGCTCTTGAAACCGAGGTGACATATCTCCTCTCACAATTCCACTTCGATGCACATGAGACATGGCTACTACCTCATATGGACACTTTGTGCATACTCAGGTACCATGGAGAAGCTAAGGAGCAAGGACAAGAGGAAGAGGAAGATGGACGAGAAAATGGAGAAGAAGGAGGGCTACAGGAAAAGTCCTAGCCTCCGGACGACCGGCCGGGACCAGACGTCCGGCGCATGAAGCATCGGCCGAGCCCCAGCTAGCAGACGTCCGGTCCAGACCGGACGACTGGTGCCCCTGCACCCGAGGCCAACGAGCGGAGGTTCGACCCCGACCGGTCGACCGGCGCGACCACACCCGAGCCAACATCAGCGGAAGTCTGGAGCTACCGGACATCCGATACCCCCATCAAAGAACGGATCCAGCGGACGTCCGGACGCTCATGAGATAACGGACGACTGTCCCCGGCGGACGTCCGGTACCTGGCTGCGTCCAGATTCGGGCCCGAAGCCCATGTACCCCTACTTTCACCCCATTTGCACTTAGACTATAAATAGACCTCTCCCACCTCCTTTCTAGGGTTAGCATTGGTTTAGCTCATTTTAGAGATAGATTATTGCTCATCCACTTCGGATCTACTCCACAAGAGAGACCGTGGCCCCTCTTTGGAGAAGATCCCTTTGGATTCAAGACCCCTCTTGAGGGAAAAACATCAAGACCTCCTCACGGAGAAGACCGTTACCCTTGTATCGTCCTTGGTTGATTTGTGTACTTTGTGAACCCTATGTATTCGAGGATATAGCACATGTGTGACTCTCTTGTGTTGGTTTAGTGTTCCTCTTGTGGTTTCCTTGTGTTTCCCCTCTCTTTCCACCTTGTGTTCTTCGTGTTCTTCGAGGGATTCCGCTCCTATCATGAAAGATTGGGCTATAGGGTTCCTACTCTACATCATCTTGGTACGACAAGCCACGTTGATCATGATTTCGGAGCCTCCCCGTTGTGCTTCTAGCCTAGTTTTCGTTGTTTTTCGTGTTAATTCGAAAAATTCCCCACAAAAATAGCCCCAATTTTTTTTGTGATTTGTTAGTGTGTTGAGATTTTGTTGGTTTGGATCCATGGATTTTCTTTGTTTTGAGTGGATCTAGTTGTTCCCCTTTGTCTCCACCACTTTCCATCCACGAAATCGCCCGCAATCGACGAATTTCACCTCATCCACCCCGCCCACGTGAAGTTCCTCCCGTGCCCGAGCAGTGCCCAGGCACCGGACGTCCGCTCGCCACCGGACGTCCGACGACTGGACGACTGCTCCCCACCGGACGTCCGGAGTCCCCTGATGAAACTGAATTTTTTTTCAATTTAGTCACCACCACAGCCCCACATTTCCGCATACGCACTCCTACCACCAATACACCATCACCACTTCCGCATATCACCACCATTTGGCCCGTTTCGCTCTCCGACACGTGTTGCCACTTCGAGCTTTGAGAATTCGAGTTGCGGTTCCGTATCCTTTTGTGTTTCGGCTATCTAGGTACGGTTCGACATCAACATCACCGCCGCTCATCTTCACCACAGACGTGTCATCAACAACGACCACCCCGACTATCGGTCTTGCTTACGGACATGGAACCAAAGAACGGTAACCTCGTATTGGTATTGGATACATCATTCTTACCATCACAATGATAGCCACCATAGCCTTACTCCTTTGCATTGCTTACCCATCGAGACTAGCCATTTAGTATTACCGGCAATAAGACTTGTGCACATTAGTGATCATATTTCCCATAGCATACATACATCATTGTTGCATATATTGGTATCATCTCTTGTGTCACAAAGTTGTCATCGCATACACAATTGCTATCTTGGTTCATCAAGCATTGCATGAGAAAAGAGCTCAGACATCAAAGAGCCAGACAAGCTTTTAAGCAAAGAGGAAAGATAAGCAAAGAGCTTTTAAGCAAGAACCATAGAATCATACAACATTAAGATTGTCATATTAGATCAACTTGGATCATATCATCGAAACACCTTGCATAGAGAATACTTGGGATAGAAGTCATTGCATTTTTGCTAAGTAGGTTGTGCACAAGTTCTTGTATCCGCCTATTGTGCAATCGTGCTAGCGTCTCTCTAGTGTTGTGCAACAAGAGCATTTTTGTGGATTCCACATTTTGGCTCACCCTTGGTTGCACGACCCCACTTATCTTTTTGCGTGTGTGTTTCCGTGTACCTTATATGCTTGGTCTACTTGGTACATTGCATCTTGCGAATCTTTTCCAACATTATTGAAGCTCACTTACAATTGCATCAAATTTTGTGCCACCATCCTAACCAAGCTCCACCATAAGCTTTTACTGGTGTAGGTGCGATAAACTGACAAGATATAGTACAAATTGTGCTATTTCCTTGTCCTACATTGGAATGATCATCGATCCACTTTCAATTTCGGTCAAGGTACATTTGGTATTCGTTCTTCTCTTTCTACCACTCAAATTTGTCTTGGAATGATGGATAGGCCAAGTACTTCTACCAACCCACTCTTCACGGAGCAAGACGTCGACATGAACTCCTTCGTCACCAAGAGTCACCTCTTTGGTGCAAAACGTGCTTTGCATCAAGAGAAACAAGCTATGAGTGAATGCATTGACAACCTCGCCGCCGACTTGCGACTCTCCGAGCAATGTACAAGGGACTACTTCGACCACAAGCTTGATGATCACAAGCAAGAGAATGACACAAGGATGGACGAGATTCGCGCTTTGTTGCTCAACCACTCTTCTTCCACTATGTCTTCATCAAGAAGGACACACTCAAGTCGACACTTCGACTTCACCCTCTCCGGATCAAGTACACCCACATCGAACACTCTACGTTGTGTCGCGCACAATGATCGTCAAGCAAGCCTCAATCCCCTATGTGACACCGACTCTCAAGAGCGCCGACAACATCAAACTCAAGAGGCCTTTGCGCTAGCACGAGAACGGCAACGCCAACGCCAACATGAAGAGGAAGAGTGAGCGTGTCTACACCAAGTTGCACAAGATGCCGAGGCACAACGCCAAGAACAACAACTCCGTGAAGCTGAAGCACTTTCGGCGCAACAAGCCCTCCAAGATTCAAGTCGAGCCGTAGCCAACCGAGGCTGACAAGCTCGAGAACAAGAAGAAGCATTTCGCGAAGAAATTGAAGAACGGAGATTTCAAGCTCTCGTGCATCGTCAAGTTCCTCAAGCTCCTCCTCGAGCTCGACAAGCTCCTCCACAAGCTCGCCAAGAACATCAAGTTCATCAAGAGCATGAGGACAATGGACATCTTCCACGACAAGTCCAACATGTGGTTGACAATCCTCCTCACAAAGAGCGACACGAGATTGACAATCATCTACAACACGGGCGTCATCATCACCGACCCCAACACAATGAAGAGCAACGCTACGGAAAGCTCAAGTTCACCATGCCCAAGTTCAATGGAAGCAACGATCCCGAAGAGTACCTTTCATGGGCATTAAAGGTCAACAAAATTTTCTGTTTGCACAACTATGAAGAAGAGAAGAAGATCGCGATGGCATCCCTTGAGTTCCAAGACTATGTCCTCATTTGGTGGGAACAAGTTATCGAGCGCCGAGAGGCAAGAGGTGAACCACCCATCACTACTTGGGCACAAATGAAGGATGTCATGAGAGCACGCTTCGTGCCTACCTACTACAACCGCGACCTCTTCAAGAAACTCCAACTACTCAAGCAAAGAACCAAGAGCGTTGAAGAGTACTACAAGGATATGGAGATCACCATGATAAGAGCCAATGTCACGGAAGACGACGAGCAAACTATAGCACGTTTCTTGAATGGACTCAACCATCCTATCAAGAAGATCGCCGACTTCCAACCATACTTGAACCTCATCAAGCTAGTGCATCAAGCTACCAAAGCGGAACGCCAAGTGCAAGATGATATCAAATATGCCAAGTACTCATCCAAGTCCTACGGCTTCTCCAATAACCAAGCTTCAACGACTCCAACTCCGACTACAAAGCCTTCTACTAGCAACATCGACAAGCCGAGTTCCAAGAAATCTTCGTCAACTCCAAGTCAACCTACTACGAGTAACTTCAAGCTGAGAGCTTCATCATCATCAACCCCAACCGATGAGACCGTCAAGACAAGTTTCTTCAAGTGTTTCACATGCAGAGGACGAGGCCACAAGTCCTTCGAGTGCACCAACAAGCGCATAATGATCCTCAACGACGACGACACATACGAATCGATGAGTGAAGGAGAAATGGACGCTCTTGAGCAAGTTGCCATGCACCGGCAAGTGAACGATGAAGCGGAACAAGTCTTTTGCGATGAAGATTCAAGTCCCGCCCTTGTTGTCTCCAAATTCTTGACTCTCCAACATCACCAAGAAGAAGAACAAAGATGCCACATATTCCACACCAAGACCGGCATTAATGGACGATCCGTCAAGGTCATCATTGATGGAGGGAGTTGTCATAATCTCACAAGTGAAGAACTTTGCTCCAAGATCCAACTTCCCAAGATGAAGCATCCACATCCATACAAAGTGCAATGGCTTAGCGACTTCGACACAATCCAAATTGAGCACCGAGTACAAGTCTCCTTCAAAAAGGCGCCTACGAAGACACCTTGGAGTGCGACGTCGTTCCAATGACCATTTGCCATCTTCTCCCCGGACGCCCATGGCAATTTGATAGAGGAGTCATCCACAACGGTTGAACGAACCACTACATCTTCAATATGAAGAGCGAGGAGTACGTCCTACGTCCAATGTCGCCAAGTCAAGTGATTGCTGATAAGCAAGCCACCCATCATGGATATCATAGTGAGAGAGCGAGCCACCAAAAAGAGAGTGAGCGCCACAAGCCCAAATCGAACACCTCCACGATGAGCGAAAAGAAGAACTTAGTCCTATTTTCCACCAAAAGTGAGATAAGAGGAGTGTGTGAGAACCCGTCTAGTGTCCTACACTACGTCATTGTGTGCAAGGACAATACACCACAAACTAACACTTCTCACACTCTTCCTCTAGTGTTGTCTTCTCTTTTGCAGGAATTTCACGATGTTTTCCCCGATGAGCTACCTCCGGGACTACCTCCACTACGAGGCATTGAGCACCACATCGACCTCATCCCCGGCGCACCGCTTCCGAACAAAGCTCCCTACCGCGTTAACCTCGAAGAGACCAAGGAAATACAAAGGCAAGTAAAGCATCTCATAGACCATGGACATGTGCGTGAAAGTTTGAGCCCTTGTGCCGTCCCGGTCATTCTTGTGCCCAAACAAGATAGTAGCCTTTGCATGTTCTCCGATTGTAGACCTATCAATGCTATCACCGTTCGCTATAGGTATCCCATTCCACGCCTTGATGATATGCTTGATGAACTTAGTGGTGCCACTATCTTTTTGAAAATTGATCTAAAGAGTTGTTAGTATCAAATCCGCATACAAGAGGGTGATGAATGGAAAACCGCTTTTAAAACCAAGTTTGGCTTATATGAGTGGTTAGTCATGCCTATGGGTCTATCGGAAGCACCGGGTACTTTTATGCGCCTTATGAATCTCGTCTTTCGCCCTTACATCGGTGTGTTTGTTGTGGTTTACTTTGATGATATCCTTGTTTATAGCAAATCTCTTCGAGATCATGTCACCCATGTTCGAACCATTTTGCAAACTCTTTGAAAAGAGAACCTATATGCTAATATGAAGAAATGCCTTTTTGTCATTGACAAGCTCGTTTTTTTGGGTTTTGTTGTTTCCTCTAAGGGTGTTCATGTTGATGAGTCCAAAATCAATGCTATTAAGACTTGGCCACAACCAACCAATTTGCATCAAGTGCGTATTTTTCTTGGCCTTGCGGGTTTCTATCGTCGCTTTGTGAAGGATTTTAGCACCATTGCTTCGCCTTTGCATGCTTTCAGCAAGAAGAATGCGCCTTTTGTTTGGGGACCATCCCAAGATACCGCTTTCAATGAGCTTAAGCATTTGCTTACTCATGCTCCCGTGCTTGCATTACCCAACTTTGACGAACCCTTTGAGATTCATTGTGATTCTAGTGGTAATGGCATAGGAGGTGTGTTAACGCAAGAGAAACACCCCATAGCTTACTTTAGTGAGAAACTCTCCGGCGTGCAACTCAATTACCCCATCTATGACAAAGAGCTATATGCTTTAGTCTGTGTTTTGCATGAATGGGAACACTATCTTCACCCTCATGAGTTTATCATTCACACCGATCATGAAATGCTCAAGTATCTCAAGGGCCAAACCAAGTTGAACAAGCATCATGCTAAATGGAGTGAATTTATTGAGTCTTTTCCTTATGTCATCAAGTACATTAAGGGTAAAGAAAACATTGTGGCGGATGCCCTTTCCTGCATATGCATGCTTGTTACTCAACTTGAATTGGATGTCATTGGTTTTGAGCATATCAAAGACTTGTATGGGCATGATCCTACTTTTGCTACACCTTATGCCAAGTGTTTGTCGCATACCTCTTGGGAACGCTATTACATCTAAGATGGATATCTTATGAGAGCTAACAAACTTTGCATCCCCGAGTCTTCTCTTCGTTTGTTGCTTTTGCAGGAATCTCATGGAGGAGGCTTAATGGGACACTTTGGACGAGACAAGACGTTCTCTACGCTCTCGAAGAACAATTTTTGGCCAAAGTTGTTTCGCGACATCAATCGCTTCACCAACCGTTGCTCTACATGTCGCAACGCTAAGTCCAACGCTCAATCTCATGGCCTTTATATGCCTCTACCAATTCCTTATCAACCATAGGAAGACATTAGCATGGACTTTGTACTTGGTTTACCTCGGACTAGAAATGGCAAGGATTTGGTATTTGTTGTTGTGGACCGTTTCTCAAAAATGGCACATTTTATTCCTTGCAACAAGATAGACGATGCTTCACATGTTGCTACTCTCTTTTGTAGGGAAATATTGCATCTACATGGAGTGCCAAAGACTATCGTCTCGGACCGCAACGTCAAGTTCCTTAGCTACTTTTGGAAGAGAGTATGCGCCAAGCTAGGAATCAAGCTACTTTTCTCTACGGCATATCATCCACAAATCGATGGCCAAACGGAAGTTACCAACCACACACTCTCCGCTCTACTTCGCATACTCATCAAGAAGAACATCATGGAGTGGGAGGAGTGCCTACCTATCGCCGAGTTCGCCTGCAACCGAGCAAAACACTCAACAACCGGCAAGTCCCCCTTCGAGGTCGTCTATGGCTTCAATCCTTTGTCACAATTGGACATTCTCCCTCTACCGCTCCATGAGCGCATCAATTTGGACGCTAGAGCAAGATCGACACATCTCAAGAAGGTGCATGAAGATACACGGAACACCATCGAGCACCAAGTTCAACGTCTTGCGTCCAAGCTCAACCTCAACAAGGACCCTATGGTCTTCAACATTGGTGATCTCGTGTGGCTGCACCTTCGCAAGGACCATTTTCCACAAGAACGCAAGTCCAAGCTTCGACCACGAGCGGATGGACCCTTCAAGGTGCTCGCACGATACAATGACAACACTTACAAGATTGACCTCCCGCACGACAAGTACAACGTCAGCGACATCTTCAACGTCAAGGATCTTTCTCCCTTCCATGGTGATGAAGAATTTGATCCGAGGACGGATCTTCCCCAAGGGAGGGGAGATGATGCGGAGCATCCCAAGGCCATCCCCATGGACCCAACTACAACTCCTACGACACCTCTTGGACCCATGAAACGAGCACGTGCAAGAGATCTTGATACCGAGGTGACATCTCTCCTCTCACAATTCCACTTTGATGCACATGAGACATGGCTACTACCTCATATGGACACTTTGTGCATACTCAGGTACCATGGAGAAGCTAAGGAGCAAGGACAAGAGGAAGAGGAAGATGGACGAGAAGATAGAGAAGGAGGGCTGTAGGAAAAGTCCCAGCCACCGGATGACCGGCCGGGACTAGATGTCCGGCGCCTAGCCCCAGCGAGCAGACGTCAGGTCCACACCGGATGACCGTTGCCCCTGCACCCGAGGCCAACGAGCGGATGTCCGGCCCCGACCGGACGATCGGCGCGACCGCACGCGAGCCAACATCAACAGAAGTCTGGAGCTACCGGACGTCCAGTACCCCCATCATAGAACGGATCCAGCGGACGTCCGGAGGAGACCGGACGACCGGACGATCATGAGACACCGGACGTCCGGTACCTGGCTGCGTCTAGATTCGGGCCCGAAGCCCATGTACCCCTACTTTCGCCCCCATTTGCACTTAGACTATAAATAGACCTCTCCCACCTCCTTTCTAGGGTTAGCATTGGTTTAGCTCATTTTAGAGTTAGAGCATTGCTCATCCACTTCGGATCTACTCCACGAGAGAGACCACGGCCCCTCTTCGGAGAAGATCCCTTTGGATTCAAGACCCCTCTTGAGGGAAGAACATCAAGACCTCCTCACGGAGAAGACCGTTACCCTTGTATCGTCCTTGGTTGATTGTGTACCGTGTGAACCCTATGTATTCGAGGATCTAGCACATGTCTGACTTTCTTGTGTTGGTTTAGTGTTCCTCTTGTGTTTCCCTTGTATTTCCCCTCTCTTTCCACCTTGTGTTCTGCGTGTTCTTCGAGGGATTCCGCTCCTATCGTGAAAGATCGGGCTATAGGGTTCCTACTCTACATCACATAGCCACCATCGATGACTTAACCGACGTGCTTGACTATGGCTCCGAAGACATTGATGGTATGGACGACGATGCGGACAAGGAGCAAGGACAAGACCCTCCATTAACTAGACATTGGACGGCTACCTCTTCGTACGATGTGTACATGGTTGATACACCCAAAGGATATGGCGACGACAAAGAAGAGCCAGATGCCCGAGACACAGTCCAAGCATCGACGGCCCAAGCGCCGCCCCAAGCCCCGCCGCTCAAAGGACGGAAACACTGGCACCGGAGAAAATAGTACTCCGGGCGACGCCGAAAAATATGAAGACCATGTCGGGGTTACATCCGAACAGGAACACGACAGCATGCAAGACAAACCTGATGAACAGGCCATAGAAGATTTTTCAGAGGATGATAGTAATCGTCCACCCTCCGAGGAGGAGACAAGCCTTGGCAATGAAGACTTCATCGTGCCTGAGGATCCTCCCGAGAAGGAGCACTTTAAGCTTCAGCTCATAGCCACCGCAAGTAGCCTGAAAAAGAAACAACAGTAGATTCAAGCTGAACAAGACCTGCTCGTCGACAGATGGACTGATGTCCTGACAGCCGAGGAATACAGCCTCAACCGCCCAGCCAAGAGCTACCCGAAATGCAGACTGCTACCTCAATTCGAGGAGGAGGCGCCGGAGCACATATCTCCCTCGCGTAATGCGGATCAACCACCACGTGGTCGAGACAGGGCGGCGGAACGGCCACCCCACGGTCGGGATAAAGCGGCAATTCAGGCCGAACAGCAGACCGCCCCACCACCCCATCAAAATAGGGATGGAAGAGTCTGGAGTCATATGTATGACCTCCGATAGACCCTGGATAGTAGAGCAGGACACACAAGATCGATCTACGGATCATGAGGACGTGCCTCAAGGCACGACGACGACGACTACCTATTTAGACATGACAAACCTAACCACGCGCGGGCCGAATGCCGCAGACGGACTCCTTCAGAGCTCCGCCATGATGCGGCCTGATATAGAGGCGCCGCACACCCGCTCTGCTTCATAGATGAAGTACTGGATCATGAATTCCCCCAGGGGTTCAAGCCCGTCAATATCGAATCATACGACGGTACAACCGATCCTGTAGTATGGATCGAGGATTTCATTCTCCACATCCACATGGCCCAAGGAGACAACCTCCACGCCATCAAATACCTCCCATTAAAACTCAAAGGACGAGCTCGGCACTGGTTAAATAGCCTGCCTGAGAAATCCATCGGCAGCTGGGAGGACTTGGAAGAGGCTTTCCTCGACAACTTCCAAGGAACTTATGTCCGACCACCAGATGCCGATGACCTAAGCCACATAGTTCAACAACTCGGGGAATCAGCTAGAAAATTCTGGACTGGTTCCTAACCAAAAAGAACCAGATCGTTGATTGCCCGGATGCCGAGGCCCTAGCATCCTTCAAACACAGCATCCGTGACGAATGTCTAGCACGCCACCTCAGACAAGAAAAGCCAAAGTCAATGGCAGCCCTTATAGCACTCATGACCCACTTTTGTGCAGGCGAGGACAGCTGGCTGGCTCATAGCAAAAACACAGCCAGCGAGGCAGGCCCCACTGAGGCCAAGAACAACACCGGCAAGCTCCGGTGCAATAGACACAAACGCAGAAGCAATGGTGACAACATTGAGGACACCACAGTCAACACCGGATTCAGTGGCTCCAAGTCCGGCCAACGGAAGAAACCCTACAAAAGAAACAACAAAGGACCTTCCAGCCTAGACCGCATACTCGACCGTCCGTGCCAAATTCACGATACCCCGGATAAGCAAGCCAATCATACCAACAGGGATTGTTGGGTCATCAAGCAGGCTGGCAAGTTAAACGCCGAAAGCAAAGAAAAGGGATCACAAAGTGAGGACGAGGATGAAGAGCTCCGGTAGCCGAACACCGGGGGACAGAAGAAATCCCCCCCCCCCCAAATCAAAATGGTGAACATGATATACACCACGCACATCCCTAGAACGGAGCGCGAACGAGCACTCAGGGACGTCTACGCGGTAGAGCCAGTCTCCCCAAAGTTCAATCTATGGTCGTCATTTCCGATCACCTTCGATCGACGAGATCACCCGACTAGTATCCGCCAAGGCGGTTCGGCCGCACTAGTCCTTGACCCAATCATCGACAGATTCCACCTAACGCGAGTCCTGATGGATGGCGGAAGCAGCCTCAACCTGCTGTACCAGGATACATTACAGAAGATGGGCATTAATCCCTCACAAATCAAACCAACAAAGACTAACTTTAAAGGAGTCATACCAGGTGTAGAGGCCCGCTGTACGGGCTCAATCACGCTAGAGGTGGTCTTCGGTTCTCCGGACAACTTCCGAAGCGAAGAGTTACTCTTCGATATTGTCCCCTTCCGCAGCGGCTACCATGCACTGCTCGGACGAACCGCGTTTGCTAGATTTAACACAGTACTACACTATGCTTATCTCAAGCTCAAGATGCCCGGTCCACGCGGCTTCATAACAGTCAATGGCAATACGGAACACTCCCTCTGAACAGAGGAGCAAACCGCCACCCTAGCATCAGAAGTACAAAGCGGCCTTCTCAAGCAGCATTATAATCCAGCTGCCGAGCCCCTGGACACGATCAAGAGGGTCTGGACTACACTGCAACAGGACAGCGCGGCTCGTCAAGAGCTCGATTAGCAATCCGGCCTCCGCCCCAGCCCCAATGAGCTAGTGGCATTCGTACCACGCATACACAATTACGCGCTCAAAGTTCCATGGACATCAACGGAGGCACGAGATAGTCCGGGGACTACAATTTGGCCAGACCAATCCCGGACACACATACTTTTACTTGTTTTTCTTGTTTCAGGCACCCTTTTTTCGCGGGCCCGATATCAAGTCCTTTAGAGGGACTGGAATACAATGGAGGCAAGCAACAAAGGTGTGTAGGGTAACCTTTACACGTTCTTCTTGATGGTATTCATACTTATTCCTCAGGACCCGCATGCTGCGCCCTATTGACTCCGGCATGTTAAATGGCCGGATACTTCTCGCACCATCTGTACAAGATACGCGTATCCATCCAGTTATAATAAAAATGGTTCGTGGCCCAGTTCCTGTAGTTTTCGCTTCTTACTTCGTTTTTATCTCGATCTGCTTATTTGCTGCATCGACACTCTTTTACGTTTAATATTCGCCAGGGGCTACCTATCGCCCCACAATACGGCAGCATAGTCCGAACACTTCTTATATAAGTTCGGCACCCCAAGTTTAGCATTATATGCATTAGCTCCGAAACATGTCTTTGGTCAATAGTTGGGTTGCCCGGCTCCTATGCTTGCTACCCTACGTTCCGCTCCAACGGCTAGGGTAGTAAAGGGAAAACTACTGCGATTGTGCCCTAGCTTTGACCAGACGAGCGCTTCAGTAAAGAAAGCCGAAAACTGACTGTCATGATGTGGCGAGAGCTGGTCAGCTATTCGAGGGTTACAAATCGTTGGAGATTTTTTCTGTGTTACGCGAGAGAACGACACTTCTCGATCAGATGCTAATAGTACTTTGGCTTAAACCAGGGGCTGCGCCCATGCTTTATTATAAAACTCCAATGGCTAAATGAGGGCGTTAAAGCCATAGAGTCTGATTGCCTTGTTCGTTGTGCTAAACAACTCCTTCAAGGACCATGTAATTGGATCAAGATTGTTTAGATTCCATCCCGAGCACCTCTGTACTATCTACGTGAGGGCAGAAGCCGACGACTGGCCAACCCTCAGATTACACACAACATGGCTGTCGGCGTTCTAGGAACGGGGGTCCCCAGACTTGCCTGCCTGCGGCCTGCGGCGTGGCTCAAAGGGGGGCCCAGCATGGCCCATCTTCACCAACACAGACCCAAGACCCTTGCGAGGGGCCAAGCCTCGCGGGGCGGACGACGCGGAGCTTCCTCAGGCACGGCCTCATAAGGCTCGCTCGTGAGGAGGCGGAGAGATCAAGGCGGGGTACCTCACGAGGTGCCCGTGACGCAAGCCATGACGACCAAGGGCGCCAGGCGGGTGCGAGCCCGCGCAGTGTCCTCCTTTCCTCTTTGGTGCAAAGGGGGCAAGCGCAGCCACGGAGTACCGAGGCATCAGGCAAAGGTTGCCATTTCGATGCAACAAGAACAGGACCAGGTGGACTGCAAGACGGAGGTCATTGTGGAGCCCAAGATGGCGTCACCACCGGAGCTTTGTGCAGGCGAAGACTACTTTTGTCAGGATAGCTGGTACTAGCTGTCCCCCTTCAAATTAGCCCACAATTGTTGGCTCCCTTCCCTCTCGATATTTGGGAAGAGGACCAGGGCCTCTATAAATAGGACTAGCCACCCCTAGGGGAGGGGGGCATCAACAATCGGAGAGAGAGATAGAGAGAGAAGGGTGACTGAACTCCACCCAGCAGTTCATCGCCCCACCAAGAATAGACCCTCGCGAGGCTGTTCTTCCTTGTATTGTTCATCGTCATCAGCCCAAGAGGCAATCCACCACGCCACACACTAGAGTAGGGTATTACACCACAACGGTGGCCCGAACCAGTATAAACCCTGTGTCTCTCGTGTTGTTCTTTCCATTGCTTAGATCTTAGCGAGGCGGAGGGGTGCAGATAGGTAGGAGGCGAAATCTCCGCGCGCACCCCAGTGTTCGAACCTCAAGGGTCTGCCGGAACCCGAAATCCGACATTTGGCGTGCCAGGTAGGGGTGCACCGGAGTTTTCTCTTCCACCACCGCCACGACCTGCCTCGCGATGAGTAGCGCGTCGCCCGCTCCGGCCGCCGGCGCCAGCACAGGGGCCAGGGGGCTCCGAACCCTGGCCCCAGCCCTGCAGCGGGTACGGTGGCCGGACAAGTTCAAGCCAACGACGCCGCCGCGCTACGGCGGCGCGACAGATCCACTGGCCTTCTTGCTGGCGAGCGAGGAGGCCCTCCTCGAAGCTAGAGGTGACGATAGGGTCATGGCCAGCTGGCTCCCCATGGCCCTCACCGGCGCTCCGCGCACATGGCTGCTCCACCTGCCGGCAGCCTCCGTGGCCTCTTGGGAAGAGCCCTGCAGCCTCTTCCCCGCCCATTGTGCTACACCAACAACCCTGGTCGTCGCGGCCCTCCTGGGCGGATCGCAGGCGCCACCTACAAGTCACCACGTCAAGCCGTTCATCCGCTGGGTCAGCGTTGCTTCCACGCGGCAGGGCGCTCTCCCGGACCGGGCGGCGCCCAAGGCCGGCCTGACCTTCAGCTCGGAGGACCACCCCTCCAACTTGGCCTGCTCGGGTGTGCTCCCCATGCTGTGCACCCCCACCATCTGCCAGGTGGCCGTGACCAGAACTCTCATCGATGGCGGTGCGGGCCTCAGCGTGCTCTCGGTCGAGGCCTTCAACCTCCTCTGCATACCCCTGGAACGGCTCCATCCCAGCCGGCCCTTCGCAGGCGTTGGGGGCGGATCGTCCAGCTCCTTGCGACAGATCCGGCTCCCAGTAACCTTCGGAACCTACAACAACTTCCGCACGGAGCTGGTCGACTTCGACATCGCCCCCATCGGCCTCCCCTACAACACCATCCTCAGCTACCCAGCGCTGGCCTAGTTCATGGCCCGACACACCCGGCGTACAACCTCATGAAGATGCCCGGGAGCAGCGGTGTCCTCACCATGCACGGGGACACCGGAGACGCGCTACGGGTGCTCAAGCTCGCCTTCAAGACGGCGGTGGCGGCACAACCCGCCTACTTGGAGACCCCCGAGCCCAAGGGGGTTGCGCCCGCCAAGAAGAAACAGTTGTTCACCCAAGACAAGGCAGAAACCAAGCAGATACCCGTCGATGAGGACGGGTCCACCAACGCCACTTTCACCATAGGCGCCAACCTCGAACCCGAGCAGGAGGAGGCCCTGGTCGGGTTCCTGCGTGC
This sequence comes from Triticum aestivum, assembly GCF_018294505.1. Lineage (NCBI taxonomy): Eukaryota > Viridiplantae > Streptophyta > Magnoliopsida > Poales > Poaceae > Triticum > Triticum aestivum. The sequence continues at coordinate 397,123,950 of NC_057800.1, read as the reverse complement.
AAACAAGAAGAAGGCCAGGCGGCAGTCCACAGAAAAGCAGGCCTTCATCGTCCAAGAGACCCACAAATTAGAAGCCGCTGGGGTCATTCGCGAGGTCCGATACCCGGTTTTGTTGGCCAACCCTGTCGTTGTGCCAAAGAAGGGAGGGAAGGAGCACATGTGTGTCGACTTCACCAACCCCAACAAAGCATGCCCGCAAGATCCATTCCCGCTCCCACGCATCGACCAGATCGTCGATTCCACCGCGGAATGCGACCTGCTATGCTTCTTGGATGCCTTCTCTGGGTATCACCAGATCAAGATGGCGGTAGAAGACGTCGAAAAGACAGCCTTCCTAACCCTGTGTGGGGTGTACTGCTACACATGCATGCCATTCGGGCTGCGTAACGCAAGGGTGACCTTTCAGCGGCTAATGCACATCACCTTGGGCCCGCAGCTCGGGAAGAATGTCGAAGCTTATGTTGATGACATTGTGGTAAAGTCTCGGGAGGCCAGGACCCTGATACAAGACCTGGAGGAAACCTTCGCGAGCCTCAACGCAGTGAACCTACGTCTCAACCCAGAGAAGTGTGTGTTCGGAGTCCCCTCGGGCAAGCTCTTGGGTTTCCTCGTGTCCCACTGAGGCATCGAGGCTAACCCGGAAAAGGTCAAGGCGGTGGAAGACATGAGCCCGCCAAAGACCCTCAGAGAAATGCAGAAGCTCACTGGGCGCTTGACCGCGCTAGGGCGCTTCATCTCCAAGTTGGGGGAACGAGCACTGCCCTTCTTCCAGCTAATGAAGAAAAAGGGGCCCTTTGAGTGGACTGAAGAGGCCGACAAGGCGTTCCAGGATCTCAAGAGATACCTGACCAGCCCATGGTGGCTCTGCGCCCTCAAGAGCCCCCAGTGCTTTACCTCGCCGCCACTCCGTACTCCGCCAGCGCAGCCCTGGTGGCGGTTAGAGAGGAGCGTCGAATCAAAACAGCAGCAGCAGGTCGGGACAAGGCAAAACAGGAACAAGGAAGGCCCACAGAAACTGCCACCGCGGCTGAGGAGGATCAGCCGCCGCAGAGGAGTGCACCGGAGGCGGAAGAGGCCCCTCCCCCAGATGGCCAGCCTCAGGAGGCCTCATCGCCTCAAGAGGCGCCATGGTCTCTGAAGGGAGCCACCAGCACTGATGCACCCAACCTCGTCGAGCACCTTGTGTACTTCGTCAGCACGGTGTTGCGGGATGCGAGGGCACGATACCCCATGCCTCAGAAACTCCTCCTCACGCTACTGGTGGCCTCGCGCAAGCTGCAACACTATTTTCAGGGTCACCCCATCAAGGTCCTCTCGTCATACCCCCTGGAGAGAGTGCTCAGGAGCCCTAACTCAGCTAGAAGGTTCACTGAGTGGAACATAGAACTGCAAGCATTTCAGCTCGAATTCAGCACGACCAGAGTCATCAAGGGAGCAGCGTTGGCGGATTTTGTGGCAGAATGGACGGAGGCACCAGGCCTCAAGGCCGACGAGGATCGGTCCGTCTCCCCGGGAAGTGAGGCGCCAGAAGGCTGGGTCATGTACTTCGATGGGGCGTTCTCCAGGCATGGCGCTGGGGCTGGGGCGGTGCTTATATCGCCCACTCAGGACAAGCTCTACTACGATGTGCAGCTCTGTTTCTAGCAAGGTGAAAAGGTCTCCAACAAAGGAATCCTATGAATTACTCTGGTATCCGGATACTTATGATTTCTCCAGGGGCTTGGCCCTGAGCGGCCACTCCTCTCCGCCGTCATCGGCGTTGGTGGAGTAGTCCGGAGGAAGGGTTTTCCCCTTCTTGGGCCCTTCGGCCTCCCCAATGAGGGCGGCCTTCCTTTTCTTCTCTCCCCCGCTAGAGGGGGAGAGGTCTCTTCTTCCTCCTCCTCGTCTTCACGGGAGGAATGCGCCTTGGAGCCGTCGGCTGATGAACCCGACACCTCCTGACGCCGGGCACTTTTTCGAGTCCCCGTGGACTTCTTCGTGGCCTTCTTCTCCGGCACCACATAGGGTGCCGGAACCAGCAGCTTCGCCAAGCGGGCATCGGCTGGGTCTTCGGGCAAAGGAGCCCGATAGGCGATCTGTCCGGACTTCGCCTGCCAATCCTATCAAAGGTAAGGGAGCTTACATCTCGCATAGAGTTAAACTATGAAAAACTAATACCCTATAAAAGGTACAAACAACTTACCGCGCTAGCGTGACGCTGCGCGCTGAATCCGCGATCCTCGGTAGCAGATGCGGGAGCCTCGACGCCCTTGAAAAGCACCTTCCAGGCATCTTCGTACGTCGTGTCGAAGAGCCTTCTCAGGGTTCGGTGCTGCGTCGGGTTGAACTCCCACAGATTGAAGGCCCGTTGTTGACACGGGAGGATCCGGCGGATGAGCATAACGTGGACTACGTTGACAAGCTTGAGTTGCTTGTTTACCAGGGTTTGGATGCATGTTTGCAGTCCAGTCACCTCTCCTTTGCTGCCCCATGATAGGCCTGTCTCTTTCTAGGACGTGAGCCACGTTGGGGGTCCGGACCGGAACTCGAGGGCTGCGACCCACTCAGGGTCACGCGGCTCGGTGATGTAAAACCACCCCGATTGCCACCCCTTCAGGGTCTCCACAAAGGAGCCCTCGAGCCATAAGACGTTGGGCATCTTGCCCACCGTGGCGCCTCCGCACTCCACCTGGTTGCCGCGCACCACCTTCGGCTTGACATTGAAAGTCTTGAGCCATAGGCCGAAATGGGGGCGGATGCGGAGGAAAGCCTCGCACACGACGATAAACGCCGAGATGTTGAGGATGAAGTTCGGGGCCAGATCATGGAAATCTAGGCTGTAGTAGAACATGAGTCCCCGGACGAATGGGTGGATAGGAAAGCCCAGTCCGCGGAGGAAGTGGGGAAGGAACACTACCCTCTCATGGGGCCTTGGGGTGGGGAAGAGCTGCCCCTCTTTGGGAAGCCAGTACGCGATGTCGTTGGACAAGTATCCGGCCTTCCTCAGTTTTTTGATGTGTCCCTCCGTGACGGAGGAGACCATCCACTTGCCTCCCGCTCTGGACATGACTGGAGAAGGTTGAGGTGGGGGGTGCGGACTTCAACGCTGGAGCTTGAGTGCACGAAAATGCATAGGCAAATGAGGAAGAAGGTGTAGGTGAAAAGGTGGATCCTTATCCCCTTATATGGGTGGACGCAACTACGTGTCCCCACCAGCCTGGTAAAACTTGCTTATCTCCAAGCGCCGTAATCAATGGCGCAGTTGGGTTATCCACGCCTGTATTGATGAGAATCCCGGAATAAGGGGACACGATCTCTGCTTTGACGAGACGTGCCAAGGAACCCGCCTCGCATGACATGCTGAGGTGGGACAATAAAACAATTTGAATAAAGTCTTGGCCGTGGTGCGATGTCACACTACGGAATACGTCAGCAGATTAGATTTGTGTAAATATTATTCTCTCTATGGCAATATGTGGAAACTTATTTTGTAGAGTCGGACACTATCTTTGTGTTCAAAATCTTCTATGAAGTACTTGGAGGAGGAACCCGCCTTGCAATGCCGAAGACAATCTATGTGCCGGACTCGTCGTCATTGAAGCCTGGTTCAGGGGCTACTGAGGGAGTCCTGGATTAGGGGGTGTCCGGATGGCCGGACTATACCTTCAGCCGGACTCCTGGACTATGAAGATACAAGATTGAAGACTTCGTCCCGTGTCCGAGAGGGACTTTCCTTGGCATGGAAGGCAAGCTTGGCGATACGGATATGTGGATCTCCTACCATTGTAACCGACTTTGTGTAACCCTAACCCTATCCGGTGTCTATATAAACCGGAGGGTTTTAGTCCGTAGGACAACATACAGAACAACAATCATACCATAGGCTAGCTTCTAGGGTTTAGCCTCTCCGATCTCGTGGTAGATCTACTCTTGTACTACCCATATCATCAATATTAATCAAGCAAGACGTAGGGTTTTACCTCCATCAAGAGGGCCCGAACTTGGGTAAAACTTCGTGTCCCTTGCCTCCTGTTACCATCCAGCCTAGACGCACAGTTCGGGACCCCCTACCCGAGATCCGCCGGTTTTGACATCGACAACGAGGGAGAGCAAAGGGATCAGCTGGACGGGCCTTGTTCAAATCCGTGTAGTCCACACACATATGCCAAGTGTCGTTCTTCTTAAGTACCAGCACCGGATTTGCTAGCCACTCAGGGTGAAAGGCCTCCACAATAAAACCTGCTGCCAAAAGCCGGGCTACCTCCTCACTAATAGCCTTGCGCCTTTCTTCATTGAAGCGGCGGAGAAACTGCCTGACCAGTTTAAACTTAGGATCTATATTAAGAGTTGCTCAGTGAGTTCCCTCGGTACACCTAGCTTATTAGAAGGTTTCCATGCAAAGATGTCCCGATTCTCACGGATGAACTCGATGAGCGCGCTTTCCTATTTCGGATCCAGGTTAGCGCTGATGCTGAACTGCCTCGATGAATCGCCAGGAACAAAGTCCACCAGCTTAGTCTCCCCAGCCGATTTAAACTTCAAAGCCGGATCATGCTCTGTGGTTGGCTTTTTCAAAGAAGTCATATATGTCGGGTCTACATTGTCTTTGTAGAACTTCAACTCCTCTGTTGCACAGACTGACTCAGCATAGGCCGCATCACCTTCTTCACATTCCAAAGCAATCTTCCGGCTCCCATGCACTGTGATGGTCCCCTTGTGACCCGGTATCTTAAGCTGCAGATAAACATAATAGGGACTCGCCATGAACTTAGCATAAGCCGGTCGTCCAAACAGGGCATGATATGGACTCTTGATTTTTACCACTTCAAAAGTCAATGTTTCTGATCTTGAATCATGATCATCTCCAAAAGCCACCTCTAGAGCTATCTTACCAACTGGGTACGCCGATTTACCAGGCACCACACCATGAAAAATGGTGTTCGATGATTTAAGATTCTTATCTGTCAACCCCATGCGACGGAAGGTTTCATAGTAAAGGATACTAATACTACTCCCTCCATCCATGAGTACCTTGGTGAACTTATACCCCCCAACCTGAGGTGCCACCACTAAGGCTAGATGACCTGGATTATCAACCCGGGGTGGATGATCCTCTCGACTCCATAAAATGGGCTGTTCAGACTAGCATAGATAACTGGGCACCGCCAGTTCAACAGAGTTTACTGCCCTCTTATGCAGCTTCTGATCGCGCTTACATAGGCTAGTGGTGAAAAAATGGTACTGCCCACTATTTAACTACTTCGGATTACTCTGATAACCCAATTGTTGTTGCTGCTGACCCCCCTGATGATTATAACCGCCTTGGTTACCCTGACTGCCTTGATTGCCATGTCCGGTTTGATTGGCTTGAAATCCTAAACCGGAGCTGCCTCCACCATAACCAGGCCCATGAGAACCTCCTCCTGAACCACCGGGTGGTCCATGATCATATTGGAACAGATTCGAATTTTTAAACTCCAGCATGATAAAGCAATCCTTCCAAAGGCGCGTAGCTGGCCTTTCTCGAGACCCGTGCTTTGGACAAGGCTGGTTTAACAGGCGCTCAAGATTGGGACTTGATCCTCCACCCTGCTGGGGCGGTTTACCCTTACGGCGATGACCATTATCTTGGGTGTTGGTGTTAGCCACAAAGTCCAAGCTATTATCCGCCTTGCTCTTACCGTTGTTCCCATGACCCGCTGGGTTATGCTGCTACCCCTTGGCGCTGCCATTCTTCTTCCCCTTCCCCGACTTTTCATCCTCAGACTCAGGGTCCTTGGTGCTATCCTAATCGGCATACTTAACCAGAGCTGTCATAAGTGTTTCCATGTCATTGCAGTGACGCTTGAGTCTTCCTAACTTTAGCTTCAAAGGCATAAAAGGGCAATTGCCTTCCAAAGTCAAGACTACCGTATCCACATTGATGCGGTCTGTTGAATGCAGGATGGCTGATACCCACTTCACCCAATGGGTTGTAGACTCCACTTCCTCTTGAACACAGGCGGCTAAGTCCACACTTGACATGGGCTGCTTGCACGTATCTTTGAAATTCTGGATAAACCGGCTTTTTAACTCGGCCCATGACCCAATGGAGTTAGCTGGTAAACTTTTTAACCAAGTACGAGCTGTTCCTTCCAGCATCGTGGTGAAGTACTTAGCACATGCCACATCATCCACGTCCAGCATCTCCATCACCATCTCATAACTCTCGACCCATGAGTCAGGGGGTAAATCGGCAGTGTAATTGGGCACCTTACGGGGCCCCTTGAAGTCCTTGGCCAGCCGCACGTTACGTAGGGCCGGGGTGAGACATGGCACCCCCAAAGAACTGAAAACCACGCCTGATTCCACCGAAGTGGTTGGACGAACCAGAGTAACCTGACGGACCGTGTATTGCGCTGCTAACTCGGCTTCTCGACATGCTCTGTCGTGATCCACCACATCCTGGGCATTAGCACCGCCGCCCCCGGGTTATGACCTTGCGGCGGGTTACGGTTTCGTGCACTGCTTGATATGACCGGTTCATCAATATGCCTGTTGTAGCTCCGACTTGGGCGGGGGGTGGAATGAATCCTCTTGCGACTGTGCGAATAAGCCTGATGTTGAGTCAAAGTTGTCTGAAGGAGCACCCTAGCCCGTCGTGTTTCAACTGCTACTGGAGACTCGCCATCGATCGGGAGAGCTGCCAATCATGAAGCGGCGGCAACGATGTTTTCCAACGGGTTAGAGCAATGACCCAGAGGCGTTGAGATGTGCTGTGATGGGACATTGTTCCGAGGAGGCGGATCCATCACGCGCGGCTGAACCGGCGCCCCCGTTCCAGGTGCCTCCACCTGGTTTACCACTGGCTGATTGCTAGTCCCTGCTCCCGGTGTGTTAAAGAGATTCCTTCCCTCGTAAACCGGAGGCAGGTGAGACCGGTACCTTCTCCTCATGACATCATTTGATGCGCTCTGATCCAGCATAAGCCGATAAGCCTGTGCCTCTAACTCGGCCCACTCTACGGCCATCCTGGTGTCCTCTGCTGCCAGATCTACCTTAGCTTGAGCTATCTGATCCTTCACCTTTGCAATCTCTGTGTTATGCTGGTCCTGATCTGCCCGATTAACCTCAGCTGCTAGCAAAGTTGCCAAAGTGTCGAATAAATCGGACAAAGCCTGAGCCGGCGGTGGTGCAGAGCCCCCTGCCCCAGCTGGTGTTGCAGCTGCTAAACCGGAAATCACTGCTGCAGCGGTAGAAGAATGCTGCACCGATTGAGTACCGGCCATGAAGATCGCAACTCGGCTCGGTGGATCAGAGAGGTCCAGAATACTGTCGCCATCAGAACCGCCACTAATCCGGCCATCATGTAGTTGATACAGTGAGTCGGTCTCTCCGGTTGAAGACTCGTCATCAGAGTAGACAACGGTTTCTCCACCAGATACCGATCTATCCTTAGATTCCGCTCCGTGGATGACTCGCGCGAAGGCACGCTTTATGGCAGGCTAAATTCGAACATGTCTTGCACGCTGAGCCGTCTCGACGATGTCGGTGAAGATGTCCGGCTTAGGGCATGGTACGCCAATCTTGCTAATGAAGACGTGTATTCTGCCAAAGGGGACTCGGTACCCGTACTCGATCGAGACGGCCTCAGGGCCCCGGCCTGCGTCGTCGATGTAGAGCTTGCCGCGACGACTCTTGGTCATTTGGCCCACAGCATATCCCTTGAGTCCTTCGAAGCTGCCCTTCAAGAACTCGAAACCATTGTGCGATAGCCCCACGGTGGGCGCCAACTGTCGTGGTTTTGTCACAGCAGATGTTCTAGAGAAAGGACTTAGTCGTGGAGCCATCGCGACGGGTTAGCTTAAAGGGGTTAAAGCGGACAAGGGACGCAAGGAATTATACTGGTTCGGCACCTTATGATGAAGGTAAAAGCCTACTCCAGTTGTGATGGAATTGCTAGGGTTTCGATGACCAGGGAGCGAATCCGCTTTGCCTGGCTCTCGAATTATTGTTTGTTGTTCCTAAACCGCCACCGGGTCGTCCCTTTATATACACAGGTTGATGCCCGGCGGTTTACAGAATCCCGAGGCCGGCTCATAAACGTGCCCGACTCGGTTTCTACCTTTCCTTGCCTTACAACATAAGTTACATATCATATGGCGGTTTATGTCTACGGGCCCTGATCCGCCTTTGGGCCTTGGGCCTTTGTCGGTGTCAAAACCGGCGGATCTCGGGTAGGGGGTCCCGAACTGTGCGTCTAGGCCGGATGGTAATAAGAGACAAGGGACACAATGTTTTACCCAAGTTTGGGCCCTCTTGATGGAGGTAAAACCCTACGTCCTGCTTGATTAATATTGATGATATGGGTACTACAAGAGTAGATCTAACACGAGATCGGAGAGGCTAAACCCTAGAAGCTAGCCTATGGTATGATTGTCTGTACGTCCTATGGACTAAAACCCTCCGGTTTATATAGACACCGGAGAGGGCTAGGGTTACACATAGTCGGTTACAATGGGAGGAGATCTACATATTTGTATTGCCAAGCTTGCCTTCCACGCCAAGGAAGGTCCCATCCGGACACAGGACGAAGTCTTCAATCTTGTATCTTCATAGTCTAACAGTCCGGCCAAAGGATATAGTCCGGCTGTCCGGAAACCCCTAATCCAGGACTACCTCAGTAGCCCCTGAACCAGGCTTCAATGACGATGAGTCCGGCACGCAGTATTGTCTTCGGCATTGCAAGGCGGGTTCCTCCTCCGAATTCACCACGAAAGAATTTGAATACAAGGATAGTGTCCGACCCTGCAAAATAAGTTCCACATACCACCGTAGAGAGAATACTATTTTCGCAAATCTAATTTGCTGACTTGTTTTGGCAGCATGACATTCTATCATGGCCCGGTGATTATTCAAACCGTTTCCTTTAACTAGCCCCGTACATAACGCGAGGCAGGTTTTTGACACGTCTTGTCAAAATAGAGATCGTGTCCCCTTATCACGGGATTCTCATCAATACGGGTGTGGGTAACCCAACCGCGCCATCGATTATGGCGCTTGGGGGACAAGCGAGTTTTAACAGGCTAGTAGGGACGCTTAGTTTCATCCGCCCATATAAAGGGATAAGGATTCACCTTTTCATCAACGCCTTCTTCCTCCTTTTCTCATCCATTTTCGCACACTCGAGTTCTAGTGCCCAAGTCCGCACTTCCCACCTCAACCTTCCCCCACCATGTCCGGAGCGGGAGGCAGGTGGATGGTCTCCTCCATCATGGAGGGAGACATCAAGAAGCCGAGGAGAGCCGAATACCTTCCCGACAACATCGCGCACTGGCTCCCAGATGAGGGGCAGCTCATCCCCACCCCCGGGCCCCATGAGAGGGTAGTGTTCCTTACCCATTTCCTCCACGGGCTGGGATTCCCTCTCCACCCATTCATCCGGGGGCTCATATTCTACTACGGCCTGGATTTCCACGATCTGGCCCCGAATTTCATCCTCAATATCTTGGCGTTTATCGTCATGTGCGAGGCCTTCCTCCGCATCAAGCCCCACTTCAGCTTATGGTTGAAGACCTTCAATGTCAAGCCGAAGGTTGTGGGCGGCCGCTAGGCGGAGTGCGGAGGCGCCATGGCGGGCAAGATGCCCAACATTACATGGCTTGAGGGCTCCTTTGTGGAAACCATAAAGGGGTGGCAATCGGGGTGGTTCTACATCACCGAGCTGCGTGACCCTGCATGGGCAGTGGCCCCCGAGTTCTGATCTGGCATCCCCATGCAGCTTACCTCCTAGAAAGAGAAGGGCCTGTCCTGGGGTAGTTCGGGAGAGCTGACCGGGATCCAAACATGTATTCAAAACATGGTGAGCAAGAAGCTCAAACTCGGCAACGTAGTCCAGGTCATGATCCACCGCCGGATCCTCCGTGCCAACAACGGGACTTCAACTTGTGGGAGTTCGACCCCGCGCAGCACCAAACTCTGAACAGGCTCTTCGACACAACTCATGAAGATGCCTGGAGGGTGCTGTTCAAAAGCGCCAAGGTCCCTCCTCCCATTACTGAGGATCACGGATTCAGCGCGAAGTGCCAAGACAGTGCGGTAAGCTGCTTTACCTTTCACGGGATACTTATCTTTTATAGATTTACTCCATGCGGGATCTAAACTCCCGTACCTTTGACAGGACTGGCAGGAGACGGTCTGACAGATCGACTGTCCGACTCCTTTGCCCGAAGGCCCAGCGGACGCTCTTCTGGCAAAGATGCTGACTCGGGCTCCTTCTACGGTGCCAGAGAAGACCAAGAAGGCCAAGGGAACCCGAAAGAGTTCCCGACGCTAGGCGTCGTCGGACTCTCCGTCCGATGACTCTGCGGCGCACTCCTTCCCCAAAGACGAGGAAGAAGAAGAAGATGCTCCCCCTACAGCTGGGGGAGATAAGAAAAGGAAGGCCGCCCCAACTGGGGGGGGGGGGGAGGGTCCAAGACGGGAAGGACTCTCCTTCTGGACAGTTCCACCGCCGCCGACGAAGGCGAAGACGATTGGTTGCCCAGTGCCAAGCCCCTAGGGAGATCGTAAGTATTTGTATACCAGAGTAACTCATAGCATTCCTTTGTCGCACTGCTTTCCCTAACGCCGAACATAATTATGCAGGCCGCCACGAGCCAGTATCGATGTATCATCGGACGTCTCCCTGGGCTCGTCGGACATGGATAGCGATCCAGTCCCGACCGCCACCTCCCCTCATCCTGCTGACGACGCCGAGGTGCTGTCTCAAGAGGCACCGGGTCGAGGGGAGACAGTCCCGGAGGCGCCTCAAGGCGACCTTCCGGACTCCGGGAGCTGAGGGGACGGGGCCCCTGAGAGCTCCGAGTTTGGCCCTTAGCCGAACACCACGCCGGAACCTCCAGTGGTTCCGGGCTCGGGCAGGCAGCCTCCTTCCAAGAGGGGCAAGACACCTGTGCCGGTGACCTCTGTCCATCCAGAGGCGCCGGACAATCTGCTGGAAGCACTTCACATCGCTTCCATCGACGAGGAGCACCATACTATTATGAGTTCGGTGGTCTAGAAGGTTCAGTCCGCCAAGAGTGGATTGACTGAAGCCTGTGCCAGCCTTCTAACAGGCTTTGAGGTAAGTGTTTTTAAAATATAGGAAAAATACTAACGCATAGACAGTAGCCCCTGATGCTTTGTTCGGTGTTCACAAAGAAAAGCCAAATAGAGGATCAAATAATATCGCAGGAGTCTAATATAAGTATGTCAATATGCGTATGCATGCCTCGCTATTGGCGTCCGCCGCACTGACTGCGGAGGTTGTTGTACTGAAGCAGGACCTCGAGGGGTCCAAGAAAGAGCTCGGCCTTGCCAAGAGGCAGCTCGAGGAGAACAAGGGTGAGTAATACCCTATCTATAGATATGTATAAAAAGAATGCGATTACAAAATGATAGGATTATCATGAATTTGCCAGGGGCCGCGACCGAAGTGGCGACCCTAAAGCAAGCGCTGTCCGAGGCCGAAGATAAAGCGGCCAAGGAGCGCACCGAGCGAGAGAAGCACGAGGCTCGGGTGGGCAAGGTGCAGCAAGAGCTCCAGGCTCTCGTTGCGAAGCACGAGGCGTTGGAGCTTGACTCAAAGATGCGGGAGTCTGAGCTTGCCGCGGCCCTCGAGAGCGCAAAAAGTGCCAAGGCCGAAGCGCAAAAGGCCCTCCAGGAGATCGACGCAATGAAGAAGATAGCGGCAGGTAAGGCTTTCTATATGCAAAGCAAGCATGTAAAAGTAAATTACTGATTACTTACCCGAATCCGAAGCTCTCCAGGAGCATTCGCAGATTTCCCCGCAGCGTGTCCGATGCCGCACAATTTTACCAGGCCGAGGATGGAAGCTCAACGGAGAAGCTGTTCTGGTCTCAGTATACTAAGGCCGAACACCCGGTGCCAATGAGCGACCAGCTGAAGCAGATGGTCGAGCTACATAAGGCGGACGATCAGGCCATGAAGGGCTTTATAGTCCGGCTGTGGCCTGGCGACGCCCTTCCGAACAGCTTCTTTGGCCTGGTGAGGCGGCTTGTGGATGCCTGCTCGCGGCTGGAGGTCGTCAAGTGATCTATCTGCATTGAAGGTGCACACCGGGCTTTCGCCCGTGTGAAATTGCAGTGGGTCAAGCTAGACGCCGTGAAGCTGATCAAGGAGGGGCCGCCGGAGGGCAAGGAGCACCGCCACCCCGAGATGTACTACGAGGGTGTTCTGCCGGGTGCCCGTCTCATAGAGGACGAGTGTTCAAAAGATGTAATATTTGAGTGAGACTTGCTCGTTTTATCCTGTATTTATGAAAACTTGTTTCATATGCGCTATGCAACACTTGTTTGAATTTAAAATATTGCCTTCTATTTGGATGTTTATCCAATCTGAGAGATGGCTAGTCCTCGGCTTCTGCCCCCATGCCACGACTGCTGGGATGTTCGGGATAAACCTGAGCACTCTTGTTCCCATGTTTGGGTCCTTCGAGGGAGGTGCTCAGCACAGCGAACAAGGCAACCGTACTAATAATGCTTTATCACTCTCACTTAGCCATAGAATTCTATAATTTTAAATTTCGGCGAAGCCCCTGGTATTCGGAAGGCCGAATTCGGGGCGCGATACATGCCTTTAAGCCGGACAGGGCCGGCCCCTCGCTCTAAGCGGCATAAGTCTTTAGGGACTCGAAAACCTCGCCGAATAGCGACCAGTCTCTCGCCTTATCATGACAGTCAGTTTTAGCTTTCTCTACTTAGGTGCTGAACCCAGCAAAACTGGGGCACAATCGCAGTAGTTCTCCTAGCGCTACCTTAGCCGATAGAGCGGAACGTAAGGTACCAAAACATAGGAGCCGGGCAAACCCAACATTTGACCAAAGACATGATTCGGAGCTGATGCACATAATGCTATAAGTTCGGGGTGCCGCACTTGTGAAAGTGTTCGGACTTTTCACACCGTATTGTGGGGTACGTAAGCCCCTGGTGTATTGGCCATACCAAAGTGTACGGTTGCAAGGTGTCATTAATGAACACACACACACACACACATATATATATATATATAACAAGAATGCAATAATAGTCGTAATGTCATGCATTGTTTATTCAAAAAATTGCGTTAAAGCAGAGTGATACAGATAGTGCGATAAGCAAAGAGTAGGACTATGTCCCTTCCAAGGGCAAGCTGAGGAATGATATTAAATCGAATATTTCGCTCGTTACTGTAATCCACCTGGGAATTCCGTGGTATGACGTAGCTTCCTGCCTCCTTGGTTGCTGCATCATGTGTTCGGCAATAGTGCTGCCGGACAGTGTTTACAGATTTTAAGGTCCTAAAAAAAGAGAAAAATAACCAAACGGGAAGCCCCTAGTGCGGTTTAAGCCGCGTCTTGGGTCATGCCGCAGTTGTGCCCCTCCCCACCTGTGCCCATGGTATTTTTAATGCGTAATTATGTACGCGTGGCATGAGTTTCGCCGTTGGGACGGGACTGGGGTGGCTGCCGTATTGCTACACGAGCTCAGATCGCGCTAGGTGGTCTATTTGCCGATTGCTCTGAGAGCGCTTGAAGGTGTCCGGGCTTTGAAGCGCCGAACTGGTTGATTGCCTTTGAGAGGCTGCTTTGTGCTTCTACTACGAGGGCCACGGTGTGCTCCTCTGTTCAGAGAGAGCGCTCTGTGTTTCCATTGACTGTAATAACTTCGCGAGGTCCTAGCATCTTGATCTTGAGGTATGCATAATGCGGTACCGCATTGAATCTAGCATATGCGGTTCCCCCAAGCAGCGCGTGATAACCAGTGCGGAACGGGACTATATCGAAGATTAACTCTTCGCTTCGGAAGTTATCCGAGGATCCAAATGTTGGGGAACGTAGTAATATCAACAAAAAAAATTTCCTACGCACACGCAACATCATGGTGATGCATAGCAATGAGAGGGGAGAGTGTTGTCCATGTACCCTCGTAGACCGAAAGCGGAAGCGTTAGCACAACGCGGTTGATGTAGTCGTACGTCTTCACGATCCGACCGATCCAAGTACCGAACGCACGGCACCTCCGAGTTCAGCACACGTTCAGCTCGATCATGTCCCGCGAACTCCGATCCAGTAGACCTTCACAGGAGATTTCCGTCAGCACGACAGCGTGGTGACGGTGATGATGTTGCTACGGATGCAGGGCTTCGCCTAAGCACCGCTATGATATGACCGATGTGGAATATGGTGGAGGGGAGCACCGCACACGGCTGGGAGAGATCAACTGATCAACTTGTGTGTCTAGAGGTGCCCCCTGCCCCTGTATATAAAGGAGCAAGGGCGAAGGCCGGCCGGCCCTCTATGGGTGCACCAGGAGGAGGAGTCCTCCTCCTAGTAGGAGTAGAACTCCCCTTTCCTACTCCTACTAGGAGGAGGAAAGGAAGGAGGAGAAGGAGAAGGAAGGAGAGGGAGGAAAAGGAGGAAAGGGGGGCCGGCCCCCTAGTCCAATTCGGTTTGGGCTAGGGGGGCCGCGCACCCTTCCTCCTCTCTTCCACCACTTGGCCCATGAGGCCCATTACTTCTTCCCCGTATTACCGTAACTCCCTGGTACCCCTGAAAATACCTGAATCACTCGGAACCTTTCCGATGTCCGAATATAGTCGTCCAATATATCGATCTTTGCGTCTCGATCATTTCGAGACTCCTCGTCATGTCCCCGATCTAATCCGACACTCCGAACTACCTTCGGTACATCAAATCACATAAACTCATAATACAATCGTCACCGAAACTTTAAGCGTGTGGACCCTACGGGTTCGAGAACCTTGTAGACATGACCGAGACACATCTCCGGCCAATAACCAATAGCGGAACCTGGATGCTCATATTGGCTCCCACATATTCTAGGAAGATCTTTATCGGTCAAACCGCATAACAACATACGTTGTTCCCTTTGTCATCGGTATGTTACTTGCCTGAGATTCGATCGTCGGTATCTCAATACCTAGTTCAATCTCGTTACCGGCAAGTCTCTTTACTCGTTCCGTAATACATCATCCCGCAACTAACTCATTAGTTGCAATGCTTGCAAGGCTTTAAGTGATGTGCATTACCGAGAGGGCCCAGAGATACCTCTCCGACAATCGGAGTGACAAATCCTAATCTCGAAATACGCCAACCCAACAAGTACCTTTGGAGACACCTGTAGAGTACCTTTATAATCACCCAATTACGTTGTGACGTTTGGTAGCACACAAAGTGTTCCTCCTGTAAACGAGAGTTGCATAATCTCATAGTCATAGGAACATGTATAAGTCATGAAGAAAGCAATAGCAACAAACTAAATGATCAAGTGCTATGCTAATGGAATGGGTTAAGTCAATCACATCATTCTCTAATGATGTGACCCTGTTAATCAAATGACAACTCATGTCTATGGCTAGGAAACTTTACCATCTTTGATTCAACGAGCTAGTCAAGTAGAGGCATACTAGTGACGCTCTGTTTGTCTATGTATTCTCACATGTATTATGTTTCCGGTTAATACAATTCTAGCATGAATAATAAACATTTATCATGAAATAAGGAAATAAATATTAACTTTATTATTGCCTCTAGGGCATATTTCCTTCAGTCTCCCACTTGCACTAGAGTCAATAATCTAGTTCACATCGCCATGTGATTTAACATCAATAGTTCACATCACCATGTGATTAACACCCATAGTGCACATCGTCATGTGACCAACACCCAAAGGGTTTATTAGATTCAATAATCTAGTTCACATCACTATGTGATTAACACCCAAAGAGTACTAAGGTGTGATCATGTTTTGCTTGTGAGAGAAGTTTAGTCAACGGGTCTGCCACATTCAGATCCGTAAGTATTTTGCAAATTTCTATGTCAACAATTCTCTGCACTAAGCTACTCTAGCTAATTGCTCCCACTTTTAATATGTATCCAGATTGAGACTTTGAGTCATCTGGATCAGTGTCAAAACTTACATCGATGTAACCTTTTACGACGAACCTTTTGTCACCTCCATAATCGAGAAACATATCCTTATTCCACTAAGGATAATTTTGACCAATGTCCAGTGATCTACTCCTAGATCACTATTGTACTCCCTTGCCAAACTTAGGGCAGGGTATACAATAGGTCTGGTACACAGCATGGCATACTTTATAGAACCTATGGCTAAGGCATAGGGAATGACTTTCATTCTCTCTCTATCTTCTGCCGTGGTTGGGTTTTGAATCTTACTCAACTTCACACCTTTGTAACACAGGCAAGAACTCCTTCTTTGACTGTTCCATTTTGAACTACTTCAAAATCTTGTCAAGGTATGCACTCATTGAAAAAATTATCAAGCGTCTTGATCTATCTCTATAGATCTTGATGCTCAATATGTAAGCAGCTTCACCGAGGTCTTTCTTTGAAAAAAACTCCTTTCAAACATTCCTTTATGCTTTGCAGAATAATTCTACATTATCTTCGATCAACAATATGTCATACACATATACTTATCAGAAATGTTGTAGTGCTCCCACTCACTTTCTTGTAAATACATGCTTCACCGCAAGTCTGTATAAAACTATATGCTTTGATCAATTTATCAAAGCGTATATTCCAACTCCGAGATGCTTGCACCAGTCCATAGATGGATCGCTGGAGCTTGCATATTTTGTTAGCACCTTTAGGATTGACAAAACCTTCTGGTTGCATCATATACAACTCTTCTTTACTAAATCCATTAAGGGATGCAGTTTTGTTTATCCATTTGGCAGATTTCATAAAATGTGGCAATTGCTAACATGATTCAGACATACTTAAGCATAGATACGAGTGAGAAACTCTCATCGTAGTCAACACCTAGAACTTGTCGAAAACATTTTTGCGACAGTTCTAGATTTGTAGATGGTAACACTACTATCAGTGTCTGTCTTCCTCTTGAAGATCCATTTAATCTCAATGGCTCGCCGATCATTGGGCAAGTCAATCAAAGTCCATACTTTGCTCTCATACATGGATATCATCTCAGGTTTCATGGCCTCAAGCCATTTCGCGGGATTTGGGCTCATCATCGCTTCCTCATAGTTCGTAGGTTCGTCATGGTCAAGTAACATGATCTCCAAAACAGGATTACCGTACCACTCTGGTGCGGATCTCACTCTGGTTTACCTACGAGGTTCGGTAGTAACTTGATCTGAAGTTACATGATCATCATCATTAGCTTCCTCACTAATTGGTGTAGTAGTCACAGGAACAGATTTCTGTGATGAACTACTTTCCAATAAGGGAGCAGGTACAGTTACCTCATCAAGTTCTACTTTCCTCCCACTCACTTCTTTTGAGAGAAACTCCTTCTCTAGAAAGGATCCATTCTCAGCAATGAATATCTTGCCTTCGGATCTGTGATAGAAGGTGTACCCAACATTTTCTTTTGGGTATCCTATGAAGATTTAATTCTCCGACTAGGGTTCGAGCTTATCATGTTGAAACTTTTTCACATAAGCATTGCAGTCTCAAACTTTAAGAAACGACAGCTTAGGTTTCTCGCCAAACCACAGTTCATACGGTGCCGTCTCAACGGATTTAGATGGTGCCCTATTTAATGTGAATGTAGCTGTCTCTAATGCATAACCCCAAAACGATAGTGGTAATCGGTAAGAGACATCATAGATCGCACCATATCTAATAAAGCATGGTTACGTCGTTCGGACACACCATTACACTGTGGTGTTCCAGGTGGCGTGAGTAGTGAAACTATTTCACATTGTTTTAACTGAAGGCCAAACTCGTAACTCAAATATTTTACTTCTGCGATCATATCGTAGAAACTTTTATTTTGTTATGATGATTCTCCACTTCACTCTCAAATTCTTTGAACTTTTCAAATGTTTCAGACTTGTGTTTCATCAAGTAGATATACTCATATCTGCTCAAATCATCTATGAAGATCAGAAAATAATGATACCTACCGCGAGCTTCAATATTCATCGGACCACATACATCAGTATGCATGATTTCCAACAAATCTGTTGCTTGCTACATTGTTCCGGAGAACAGAGTCTTAGTCATCTTGCCCATGAGGCATGGTTCACAAGCATCAACTAATTCATAATCAAGTGATTCCAAAAGCCCATCAGCATGGATTTTCTTCATGCGCTTTACACCAATATGACCTAAACGGCAGTGCCACAAATAAGTTGCACTATCATTATTAACTTTGCATCTTTTGTCTTCAATATTATAAAATGTGTATCACCACGATCGAGATCCAACAAACCATTTTAATTGGGTGTATGACCATAGAAGGTTTTATTCATGTAAATAGAACAACAATTATTCTATAACTTACATGAATAACCGTATTGCAATAAACATGATCCAATCATATTCATGCTCAACAAAACACTAAATAACATTTATTTTAGGATTAACACTAAACCCGAAAGTATAGGGAGTGTGCGATGATGATCATATCAATCTTGGAACCATTTCCAATACACATCGTCACTTCACCCTTAACTAGTCTCTGTTTATTCTGCAACTCCCATTTCGAGTTACTGTTGTTAGCAACTGAACTAGTATCAAATACCGAGGGGTTGCTACGAACACTAGTAAAATACACATCAATAATATGTATATCAAACATACCTTTGTTCACTTTGCCATCCTTCTTATCCCCCAAATACTTGGGGCTGTTCCGCTTCCAGTGACCAGTCCCTTTGCAGTAGAAGCACTTAGTCTCAGGCTTAGGACCAGACTTGGGCTTCTTCACTTGAGCAGCAACTTGCTTGCCGTTCTTCTTGAAGTTCCCTTTCTTTCCCTTTGCCTTTTTCTTGAAACTAGCGGTCTTGTTAATCATCAACACTTGATGCTCTTTCTTGATTTCTACCTTCATCGATTTCATCATCATGAAAAGCTCGGGAATCGTTTTCATCATCCCTTGCATACTATAGTTCATCACGAAGTTCTACTAACTTGGTGATGGTGACTAGAGAATTCTGTCAATCACTATTTTATCTAGAAGATTAACTCCCACTTGATTCAAGCGATTGTAGTACCCAGACAATCTGAACACATGCTCACTGCTTGAGCTATTCTCCTCCATCTTTTAGCTATAGAACTTGTTGGAGACTTCATATCTCTCAACTCGGGTATTTGCTTGAAATATTAACTTCAACTCCTGGAACATCCATATGATCCATGACGTTCAAAACGTCTTTGAAGTCCCGATTCTAAGCTATTAAGCATGGTGCACTAAACTATCAAGTAGTCATCATATTGAGCTAGCCAAACATTCATGACGTCTGCATCTGCTCCTGCAATAGGTCTGTCACCTAGCGGTGCATTAAGGACATAATTCTTCTCTGCAGCAATGAGGATAAACCTCAGATCATGGATCCAATCCGCATCATTGCTACTAACATCTTTCAACTTAGTTTTCTCTAGGAACATATCAAAAATAAAACAGGGGAGCTAAACGCGAGCTATTGATCTACAACATAGATATGCTAATACTACCAGGACTAAGTTCATGATAAATTTAAGTTCAATTAATCATATTACTTAAGAACTCCCACTTAGAAAGACATCCCTCTAATCTTCTAAGTGATCACGTGATCCAAATCAACTAAACCATAACCGATCATCACGTGAAATGGAGTAGCTTTCAATGGTGAACATCAATATGTTGATCATATCTACTATATGATTCACACTCGACCTTTCGGTCTTAGTGTTCCGAGGCCATATCTGCATATGCTAGGCTCGTCAAGTTTAACCTGAGTATTATGTGTGTGCAAAACTGGCTTGCACCCATTGTAGATGGACGTAGAGCTTATCACACCCGATCATCACGTGGTGTCTAGGCACGACGAACTTTGGCAACGGTGCATACTCAGGGAGAACACTTTTTATCTTGAAATTTAGTGAGAGATCATCTTATAATTCTACCGTCAAACAAAGCAAGATAAGAAGCACAAAAGATAAACATCACATGCAATCAAAATGTGTGACATGATATGGCCATCATCATCTTGTGCCTTCGATCTCCATCTCCAAACCATCGTCATGATTTCCATCGTCACCGGCGCGACACCTTGATCACCATCGTAGCATCGTTGTCGTCTCGCCAATCTTATGCTTCCACGACTATAGCTACCGCTTAGTGATAAAGTAAAGCATTACAATGCAATTGCATTGCATACAATAAAGCGACAACCATATGGCTCCTGCCAGTTGCCGATAACTCGATTACAAAACATGATCATCTCATACAATAAAATTTAGCATCATGTCTTGACCATATCACATCACAACATGCCCTGCAAAAACAAGTTAGACGTCCTCTACTTTGTTGTTGCAAGTTTTACGTGGCCGCTACGGGCTTTACCAAGAACCATTCTTACCTACGCATCAAAACCACAACGATAGTTTGTCAAGTTGGTGCTGTTTTAACCTTCGCAAGGACCGGGCGTAGCCACACTCGGTTCAACTAAAGTTGGAGAAACTGACACCCGCCAGCCACCTGTGTGCAAAGCACGTCGGTAGAACCAGTCTCGCGTAAGCGTACGCGTAATGTCGGTCCGGGCCGCTTCATCCAACAATACCGCCGAACCAAAGTATGAC
The DNA here is from genome assembly GCF_018294505.1 of Triticum aestivum. NCBI lineage: Eukaryota > Viridiplantae > Streptophyta > Magnoliopsida > Poales > Poaceae > Triticum > Triticum aestivum. Next base: position 397,103,378 of record NC_057800.1, on the reverse strand, counting down.
ATGCTGGTAAGCAGTATGACTTATATCGCCCACAACTCACTTGTGTTCTACTCGTGCATATAACATCAACGCATAAAACCTGGCTCGGATGCCACTGTTGGGGAACGTAGTAATTTCAAAAAAATTCCTACGCACACGCAAGATCATGGTGATGCATAGCAATGAGAGGGGAGAGTGTTGTCCACGTACCCTCGTAGACCGAAAGCGGAAGCGTTAGCACAACGCGGTTGATGTAGTCGTACGTCTTCACGATCCGACCGATCCAAGTACCGAACGCACGGCACCTCCGAGTTCAGCACACGTTTAGCTCGATGACGTCCCGCGAACTCCGATCCAGCAGAGCTTCACGGGAGAGTTCCGTCAGCACGACGGCGTGGTGACGGTGATGATGTTGCTACCGACGCAGGGCTTCGCCTAAGCACCGCTACGATATGACCGAGGTGGAATATGGTGGAGGGGGGCACCGCACACGGCTGGGAGAGATCAACTGATCAACTTGTGTGTCTAGAGGTGCCCCCTGCCCCTGTATATAAAGGAGCAAGGGGGGAGGCCGGCCGGCCCTGTATGGGCGCGCCAGGAGGAGGAGTCCTCCTCCTAGTAGGAGTAGGACTCCCCTTTCCTACTCCTACTAGGAGGAGGAAAGGAAGGAGGAGAAGGAGAAGGAAGGAGAGGGAGGAAAAGGAGGAAAGGGGGGCCGGCCCCCTAGTCCAATTCGGTTTGGGCTAGGGGGGCCGCGCGCCCTGCCTCCTCTCTTCCACCACTTGGCCCATGAGGCCCATTACTTCTTCCTCGTATTCCCGTAACTCCCCGGTACCCCCGAAAATACCCGAATCACTCGGAACCTTTCCGATGTCCGAATATAGTCGTCCAATATATCGATCTTTACGTCTCGACCATTTCGAGACTCCTCGTCATGTCCCCGATCTCATCCGGGACTCCGAACTACCTTCGGTACATCAAATCACATAAACTCATAATACAATCGTCACCGAAACTTTAAGCGTGCGGACCCTACGGGTTCGAGAACTATGTAGACATGACCGAGACACGTCTCCGGCCAATAACCAATAGCGGAACCTGGATGCTCATATTGGCTCCCACATATTCTACGAAGATCTTTATCGGTCAAACCGCATAACAACATACGTTGTTCCCTTTGTCATCGGTATGTTACTTGCCCGAGATTCGATCGTCGGTATCTCAATACCTAGTTCAATCTCGTTACCGGCAAGTCTCTTTACTCGTTCCGTAATACATCATCCCGCAACTAACTCATTAGTTGCAATGCTTGCAAGGCTTTAAGTGATGTGCATTACCGAGAGGGCCCAGAGATACCTCTCCGACAATCGGAGTGACAAATCCTAATCTCGAAATACGCCAACCCAACAAGTACCTTTGGAGACACCTGTAGAGCACCTTTATAATCACTCAGTTACGTTGTGACGTTTGGTAGCACACAAAGTGTTCCTCCGGTAAACGGGAGATGCATAATCTCATAGTCATAGGAACATGTATAAGTCATGAAGAATGCAATAGCAACAAACTAAACGATCAAGTGCTATGCTAACGGAATGGGAAAGTCAATCACATCATTCTCTAATGATGTGACCCCGTTAATCAAATGACAACTCATGTCTATGGCTAGGAAACTTAGCCACCTTTGATTCAACGAGCTAGTCAAGTAGAGGCATACTAGTGACACTCTGTTTTTCTATGTATTCACACATGTATTATGCTTCCGGTTAATACAATTCTAGCATGAATAATAAAAATTTATCATGAAATAAGGAAATAAATAATAACTTTATTATTGCCTCTAGGGCATATTTCCTTCACCGAAGACCACTTCCAGTGTAATTGAGCCTGTGTAATGGGCCTCTACACCTGGAATGACGCCTTTAAAGGTCATTTTTGTGGGTTTGATCCTTGAGGGGTCTATACCCATTTTGCGCATTGTGTCCTGATAAAGCAGGTTCAGGGTGCTGCCGCCATCCATAAGGACTCGAGTGAGGTGAAATCCGTCAATGATTGGGTCTAGGACCAGTGTGGCGAATCCGCCATGACGGATACTAGTGGGGTGGTCCCTGCGATCGAAGGTGATCGGACAGGAGGACTAAGGGTTGAACTTTGGGGCAACTGGCTCCAACGCATATACGTCCTTGAGCGCACGCTTCCTCTTCCTCTTGGGGATGTGGGTTGCGTATATCATGTTCACCGTCCGCACTTGTAGGGGAAACCTCTTCTGTCCTCCGGTGTGTGGCTGCCGGGATTCCCCCTCATCATCGCTATGCGGCCCCTTGTCCTTATTTTCGGCAATTAACTTGCCGGCCTGCTTGAACACCCAACAATCCCTGTTGGTGTGATTGGCTGGCTTGTCTGGGGTGCCGTGTATTTGACACGAGCGATCGAGTATACGGTCCAAGCTGGACGGACCCGGCGTACTTTGTTTGAATGGCTTTTTCCGCTGACCGGGTTTAGAGCCTTTGAATCCGGCATTGACTATCCTACCCTCGGTATTTTCGCTATTAATGCGGCGCTTATGTTTGTTGTGACGTGACCTGCTATTGCCATCCTTGGTATCCGATGTACCATAGTTCTTTGATATGTTATTACTGCGAGCCAGGTAGTTGTCTTCTCCCGCACAAAAGCGGGTCATGAGCGTCGTGAGAGCTGCCATACATTTCGGCTTTTCCTGACCAAGGTGTCGGCCTAGCCACTCGTCTCGGATGTTGTGTTTGAAAGCCGCTAAGGCCTCTGCATCCGGACAGTCGACGATTTGATTTTCCTTTGTAAGGAACCGAGTCCAGAATTGCCTGGCCGACTCTTCTAGCTGCTGAATTATGTGGCTCAAGTCATCGGCGTCTGGTGGTCGCACATAAGTGCCGTGAAAGTTGTCGAGGAATGCGGCTTCCAGATCTTCCCAACAGCTAATGGGGTCCGCTGGCAAGCTGTTAAGCCAATGCCGCGCTGGTCCTTTGAGCTTTAGTGGGAGGTATTTGATGGCGTGTAAGTCATCACCGCGGGCCATGTGGATGTGGAGGAGGAAATCCTCGATCCATACTGCAGGATCTGTTGTGCCATCGTATGATTCAATATTTACAGGTTTGAAACCTTCTGGGATTTTATGATCCATTACTTCGTCTATGAAGCATAAGGGGTGGGCGGCGCCTCTGTATTGGGCTATATCGCGACACAGATCGAATGGGTCTTGCCGGCTGTGTTCGGCCCGGCCGGGTTTGCTTTTACTGTATCCGGCGTGATGTTTATCGTCTCACAGAGTGGTGTGCCCTCGTGATCCATAGATCGATCTTGCATGCTTTTATTTGTCCTCCAATATGTCTTGCAGGTCTGGCGTATCTCCCCATGCCTTTTTATTTGAATGGCGTCGGGGTGGAGGCTGAGTTTTTGGTTGGAATGCCTCTCTATCGCGGCCACGAGGTGGCCGATCAGCCGTATCATCCGCTTCTTCCTCCAGTCGAGGTAGCAACCTGCACTTTGGGTAACTCTTGGAGGGGCGCTCGAGTTTATATTCCTCGGCCGCGAGGACTTCAGTCCATCTGTCAGCTAGCAGATCCTGATCAGCTTGAAGCTGCTGCTGCTTTTTCTTAAGGCTATTTGTCGTGGCTATAAGCCGGCATTTGAAGCGCTCTTGTTCGACGGGATCCTCTGGCACAACGAATTCGTCATCGCCGAGGCTTGCCTCATCCTCGGAGGGGGCATGTAATTATCATCCTCCTCCTCTCCATCTACCGCTCTCTCAGGAGGACTGGCTCCTCCATCCTCCTGTTCTAAATCTTGCTGGAGGGGATTGTTGTTTTCTTCGGCACTATCCGAAGTGTTATTATCTCCTGTGCCGGTATCACCACTTTTGCTATGGCGGGACTTAGAGTGGCGCCGCTGACGTCGGTGCTTGGGTTGCTTCTTGGAGGGGTCATTCTCTGCTATCTCGTCGCCATTGCCTTCTTTGAGTGTATCCACCTTGTATATATCGTATGATGAGGTGGTTGTCCAGTGCCCCGTAGGCAGTGGTTCCTCTTCGTCTCCCGCATCGTCGTCCATACCTTCGATGTCTTTGGAGTCGAAGTCGAGCATGTCGGTTAAGTCATCGACAGTGGCTACTAAGTGGGTGGTGGGTGGGTCGTGAATTTCTTTGTAGTCCGCATCCCAGTCCTGCCGGACATAGTTCGGCCAGGATCCTCCTGACAAGGAGAGATACCTTAATGAGTTCAGTATGTCGCCAAAGGGCGAGTGCTGAAAAATATCCATGGAGGTAAACTCCATGATCGGCGCCTAATCGGATTCGATAGGAACGAGCACAGGCGGTTCGGAGTCCGTGGCTGGAGAAGGATCCGGCAGTTTATCAACACGGCTATTGTGCAAGGTAAGGTCGATGTTCGGCTTGATCGCCGCTGAGGGTAAGGCCTCCGTGGCGGGGTCCATCCACCCGTCTGCCGAAGGCGCAACTGGCTCCGAATCGAGGGTCGGAGCGGCTGCCGGTGCGATCTCCTGAACATTGTCCGATGGTAGAGCTAAATCGTACTCATCGTGACCGCGTGGCGCACAAGGCAGAGGCTCGAATCCGCCGAAGATCAAGTCTCTGCGGACATCGGCCATGTAGTTTAAGCTTCCAAACCTGACCTGGTAGCCAGGGGCGTAACTTTCGATTTGCTCTAGATGGCCAAGCGAATTGGCCCGCAGTGCAAAGCCACCGAACACGAAGATCTGTCCGGGGAGAAAAGTCTCACCCTGGACTGCATCGCTATCGATGATAGTAGGAGCCATCAAGCCTAATGGCGACGACACAGAGGAACTCTCAATGAAAGCACCCATGTCGGTGTCAAAACCGGCGGATCTCGGGTAGGGGGTACCGAACTGTGCGTCTATGCCGGATGGTAACAGGAGACAAGGGACACAATGTTTTACCCAGGTTCAGGCCCTCTTGATGGAGGTAAAACCCTACGTCCTGCTTGATTAATATTGATGATATGGGTAGTACAAGAGTAGATCTACCACGAGATCGGAGAGGCTAAACCCTAGAAGCTAGCCTATGGTATGATTGTCTGTTCGTCCTATGGACTAAAACCCTCCGGTTTATATAGACACCGGAGAGGGCTAGGGTTACACAGAGTCGGTTACAATGGGAGGAGATCTACATATCCGTATTGCCAAGCTTGCCTTCCACGCCAAGGAAAGTCGCATCCGGACATAGGACGAAGTCTTCAGTCTTGTATCTTCATAGTCTAATAGTCCGGCCAAAGGATATAGTCCGGCTGTCCGGAGACCCCCTAATCCAGGACTCCCTCAGCCTTCATGTTAGATCTCCTCTGTAAAGCGCCACACTTCTTATCTTCATGGGCTTCAAACTTGACTAACTCATTGTGGGCATAACTCGGCCCCTCATGGCCGGTTTATACTTAGTAGTAATATCCCCAACAACTATGAGCATTAGTAAGGTACACATCAATAACATGTATATCAAATATATCTTTGTTCACTTTGCCATCCTTCTTATCCGCCAAATACTTGGGGCAGTTCCGCTTCCAATGACCAGTCCCTTTGCAGTAGAAGCACTCTGTTTCAGGCTTAGGTCCAGACTTGGGCTTCTTCCCGGGAGTGGCAACTTGCTTGCCATTCTTCTTGAAGTTTCCCTTCTTTCCTTTGCCCTTTTTCTTGAAACTAGTGGTCTTGTTAACCATCAACACTTGATGCTCCTTATTGATTTCTACCTCTGCAGCTTTGAGCATAGCGAAGAGCTCGGGAATTATCTTATCCATCCCTTGCATATTATAGTTCATCACGAAGCCTTTGTAGCTTGGTGGCAGTGATTGAGAACTCTGTCCATAACACTATCGTCTGGAAGATTAACTCCCTGCTGAGTCAAGTGGTTGTGTTCACTAACAGAACTGTTCTCCTCCATCTTGCAGCTATAGAACTTGTTGGAGACTTCATATCTCTCAACTCCTGGAACATCTCATATGGTCCATGAGATTTAAAACGTCTTTGAAGTCCTGATTCTAAGCCGTAAAGCATGGCAAACTGAACTATCGAGTAGTCATCAACACACGACTGCCAGGCGTTCACAATGTCTCTAGTTGCTGGGGGGTGGCACACCTAGCGGTGCATCAAGGACATAATTCTTCTATGCAGCAATGAGGATAATCCTCAAGTTATGGACCCAGTCAGTGTAGTTGCTACCATCATCTTTCAACTTAGCTTTCTCTAGGAACGCATTAAAATTCAAGGGAACGGTAGCACGGGACATTGACCTACAACATAGATATGCAAAAACTATCGGGACTAAGTTCATGATAAATTAAGTTCAATTAAACATATTACTTAAGAACTCCCACTTAGATAGACATCCCTCGATTCATCTAAAGTATTATGTGATCCAAATCAACTAAACCATGTCCGATCATCACATGAGATGGAGTAGTCATCAATGGTGAACATCTCTATGTTGATCATATATACTATATGATTCATGTTCGACCTTTCGACCTCCTGTGTTTCAAGGCCATGTCTGTACATGCTAGGCTCATCAAGTTTAACCTGAGAAGTCCGCATGTGCAAAACTGTCTTGCACCCATTGTATGTGAACATAGAGCCTATCACACTCGATGATCATGTGGTGTCCCAGCACGACGAACTATCGCAATGGTGCATACTCAGGGAGAACACTTATACCATGAAATTCTAGTAAGGGATCATCTTATAATTCTACCGTCGTACTAAGAAAAATAAGATGCATAAAAGATAAAGATCACATGCAATCAAAATATGTGACATGATATGGCCATCATCATATTGTCCCTTTGATCTCCATCTCCAAAGCACCGTCATGATCTCCATCGTCACCGGCTTGACACCTCGATCTCCACCGTAGCGTCGTGGTCATCTCACCAACAATTGCTTCTACAACTATCGCTAATGTGTAGTGATAAAGTAAAGCAATTACATGGCGTTTGCATTTCATACAATAAAGCGACAACCATAAGGCCCCTTCCAGTTGTCGATAACTTTTACATAACATGATCATCTCATACAATAACGTATATCACATCATGTCTTGACCATATCACATCACAACATCTTGTGCAAAAACAAGTTAGACGTCCTCTACTTTGTTGTTGCAAGTTTTACGTGGTTGGTACGGGCTTCTAGGAAGAACCGTTCTTACCTACGCATCAAAACCACAATGATGATTTTATCAACTTTGTTATTTTAACCTTCAACAAGGACCGACCGCAGTCAAATTCGATAAGACTAAAGTTGGAGAAACAAACACCCACCAGCCACCTTCACTACAAAAAAATACACTTCCGTGATGATACGTGTTTGTCACAGTAGGTCGCATTTTCTGTCATGCATGTACATCCATGACGATTTTATGACAGAATCAAGATAGTCATACCTGTGCTGTCATAGAAGTGTTCCATGACATTATCAAAATTATCATCACGGAAGTGTCCACTTCCATGACGATAAATCGCGCGTCACAGAAGTGCTTTCGTCAAGGGTGACCGACACGTGGCATCCACCGTAACGAATGCCGTTAAGCTATCTGGTCGGGTTTTGGATCCGATAACTCGTTAACAGCCCCGACCAATGGGGATTTTCCACGTGTAAAATCATCATTGGCTGGAGGAAACACGTGTGGGCTCATCGCTGGGACAGATGTCATCCACTCATTGGACAGAAGGCGCCTATGATACGTCGACACATGGCACGACCCAACAGAGGCCCATTCCTATGAAAAGGCCGGCCTGTTTGACTTGGTAAAAAGGTGGTGGGCCGGCCCATGGAAAGCCTATTAACGACATGTTCGCATATAGCCCATTTACAACCCGCTAACCCAAGGCCCATTACTCCCTATTCGAATTAGGCCCAGTAGCGTCATCTGGGCCATCCAATATGATTCCAGCCCGTTTTCACATCTGGCCCATGTATGGCCCATGATGTCTTTCGGCCCATATGAGGCCCTATGTAACTCTTGGCCTATTAACAGCCCATGGTGAAACTGGCCCGTAATGAATAGTGTATCACTTTACACCCATTAACGGCCCGTGGTGAAACTGGCCCGTAAAGAACAGTGTATCACTTTATACCCATTAACGGCCCGTTATTCCGTTGGGCCGTTTCCAGCCCATGTTATCTTTCGGCCTTCTCAGAGCCCATTTATTCTTGGGCTATTTTCCAGCATTCGTTTACTTACGGCCCGTTACTGTCATTTTCTGCTTGTGGGCCAAATTCAGCCTGTGGTTACAGTCGGCCCGTTTGTGGTCCGTTAATACGTCGGGCCGTAGTGTCATCAAATATGGCCTATTAACGATGGCCCGGTATGGTCGGCCCATGAACGGACGATTCCAACTCTAGCCCATTTACGGTCAAAATGCTGTCTGTTTGGCCCATGTTTGGCCAATCGATCATATGGCCTGTATAAGGCCCATTGATGATACGGCCTGTAGAAGGCCCATTGTTTCTACGGCCCGTAGAAGGCCCGTTGTTTCTACGGCCCGTAGAAGGCCCACTGTTTCTACGGCCCATAGAAGGCCCACTATTTATATGGCCCGTAGAAGGCCCACTGTTTCTACGGCCCGTAGGAGGCCCAGTGTCACTACAGTAAATATTAGCCCATGGTTATTATGTCCTAGTTTTAAAAAATAGGCTATTGCAGCCACTAGCAAACCGCTGAAAAAGAACTGCACTAACTACAAGCAAACAAATAAACAAGACAACAAGGAAATAAATAAGCAAGCAACTTACACTAGGCTATCACGGCTATTACACATATTACATCCACCGGGGCATCAAAGTTTGCCACCAGTGCAAATATAGGGAACACAACAGCATATAAACACCGCAGCAAAAACAAGTCCAGAACTGAAACCACTTTAGAAGAGCTCAAGAAACAATATCCTGGGTACCCATAATGCTGGCAAGATGCTTAGCAAGCTTATTAACTTTCTCTTGTTTGGCGCTTAAGTCCTCCAGTGCTTGCTGTTGCACTAGAAAGTATGCATCTGAATTCTGCAGGGACTTCCTCAGTCCTTCGGCTTCCTGTCGCATAACATCTGATCGATGTCTTTCAACTTGAAGTTAAGACTCAAGAAGCCTAACTGATTCAGGCAAGGAGTTCGAAGAGCTGGTGCCTTCAATATAGTTTTTATCAGCTTTCTTGGAGACCAACATGGATGTCTCACTATCTTGAACCTTATCTGCATTACTTCCTTTACCATTGCATAACAGGGTACTCTTCTCCAATATTTTATCCGCGTTCTAAAAGAGAAACAAACAAACACATCTCAGGTTTACAATGTAGTATATGAAACTCATTTTGGTAAACTAGTTCAGTAGTAAGGTGGACAGGATAACAACATGAAACAAACATATATCTATGTAGTATGGTCACTGTATGGTCTATATCATTCTAGTTTATGTTGCCAAATCAAGATAGATACAGTTCGAATCATATCTATTTAAGACAAAGCAGCATAGACAGAATATAAGTGTGGGAAACTACACAGCAATAACAACACTTGTAATGTGCATGGCATGAGAACATAACTGTTTATTCAATTGAAACTGAAATCAACATAGAGCAAGTTACAACTAGCAAACAACCAAACACGTTGAAGAAACAGGTTTAAAACATACCTGTTGCGCCATTGGAGTTTCAATTGCATCCTTAAAATTTGAAATTAGTTGGTATCAGTAAATACAGTGATGCAAGAGCAAAGTAGTATGAACCATAGCTACAGAACCTGACCTAAGAACAATTCTTCTTCTGCTTTAAGCGTTGACTTTAGGTTCGGAGTGGTGGTCCTCGTGATTTGGGCACTGTAGTTGCCTTACTAACTGCTCGTGTTCGGGTGCTCTGTGGTGGAGACGGTGCTATGTCAATGGGAACTGGGTGTCTATCTGCTGGGGTTGGGTTAGAAGGGGTGTACCTGGTTCTCTGTCCAACTAGGTAGGGGTACAATCTGCATGAGTGTGGGTTATGTGTGGTGGGGCTGGTTCTTGGGCAAGTACAACCGTGGTTCTATCTGCATCAACAGGTAGCACGATCTTTTCTGAAGACCGTGTTTTTACTCCCATAGATACTGCCATCACTCCCTCTAATTGAAATGGCTGATAAACAAGAGAAGTAATTGAATGTACAAACATTGTAAGATAGACAGGTGCAATGGATAGTAGGGAAGAAAACAGGGCATGAAATAACTCACATTTATGTTGTCTAAGCAAACAGAATAGCAGGACATAATTTCAAATATATGATGGCTAATTAAACACGATAGCATGACACAATTTCACATGTATGATGGCTAGCTAAACAGGATAGAATGACATACTTCAAAATATGATGATTATGTAAACATGATGACATGATATAACTATACGATGTGTCTATTAAAGTGGTTGGCATGCCATAAATCGCAAACATGTTGTCAATGGAAACATGATGGCATGATATAATTCACTGATAGAATGACATAATTTAAAATAGGATGACTATGTAAACAGGATGAGATGATATAACTATATTATGTCTTTAGAAAATGGGTTGGCATGCCATAATTCAGATACATGCTGTCTATGTAAACATCATGGCATGACATAATTCAAATATATGATTTATATACTAAGGAAATGAGCAGAGGGAAATCGCATATATGATGTGTCAACTAAGGAGATGGCATTCAATATTGTGTATATGATGTAAAAACTAAGCATTGCAATACAACATATGCATTATATGAGTAATATAACCCTGCCAAGTTTGAGCATACACCTCAGGGGGATAATAGGACTAGTCATCTGCCTCTGAATCCTCCTCTGGAGAGCTATCTGTAACCAGCAAGATATCTGCTTCAGCAGGTAGCAGTGTCTGCTCTGAAGACCTTGTTTTCGCTCCAGATTTCTCCATCACCAATTCAAATGGTTGATGCACAGGAAGAGCAGTTGAATATACAAACATTGTCGACAAAAGCAATGAGAAATACAAAAAGGACATCATGATATAACTCACATATATGATGCTTGCCTAAACAGCATGGCATTGCATAATTCACATACATAATGCCTTGCAACAAGATAACATTGCATAATTCACATATATAATGTCTTGCAACAAGATGGCATTGCATAATTCACATATATGGTAATTAGACACTAAACAGGTGGCATTCACACAAAGCATGTCTAAACTAACAAAATGACATAGCAATGCAAGATACCATACACACGATATGAGCAACATAACCCTGCCAAGTTAGGGCATGCACCTCGGGGGGGGGGGGATATGACTGGTCACCTGTCTCTGAATCCTCCTCTGGGGAGCTATCGGTAACCAGCAAGACATGCACTTTGTCAGATAGCATTGTCTGCTCTCAAGACCTTGTTTCCACTCCAGATTTTTTCCATGACTGTGCCGAATGGCTGATGCATAGGAAGAGTAATTGAATGTACTAAAATTGTTGACAAATTTAACACATAATAAAAAATGATGGCATGATATAATTCACATATAAGATGACTGGCTAACCAGGGTGGCATTGCAAAATTCACATATATGATGCCTGGCTAGACAAGATGGCATTGCATGATTCACATATATGATAAAGAAACTAAACAGATGGCATTGACACAAAGCATGTCTAAACTAAGCAGATGACATCTTTAATGTATACAGTAAGCAATGCAAGGCACCATATGCATGATATTACCAACATCAGCATGCCAAGTTAGAGCGAAGACCTCATGGGGTAAATAGGAGTGGTCTTCTCCTTCTGAATCCCCCTCAGAACAGTTATCTTCCTCTTGATTACGATCCGAAATGGGTGGAGGGGGGCTGCCTTTGCGCCCACCATGGAACGACGTCTGCATGAAATTTTATTGCCACGCAAGGCTCGTCTCTTTTGCTCTACATGATCAGTTCCATTGTGTACAATAACTGGCATGCATAGGAATAAAACATAGTGAGATTATGTAAGGAGTGCATGCACAAATCCAGAGTGATGGTAGCAAACTGTGGATAGACCCAAAACCAATGATAGCAGGCAGATAATAGCTTTAGTTAAAAAATACAGATAATGGCTCCTTTAATGTTTGTTTGCACCCAACATGAAACTCATAGTAGACACCTGGAGATTAACCAGATAGTAGACAGATAGTACTGATTGCTGCCCCAATATGTACCCCACAACCATTTAAAAACTCAAGTTTCAGCATTAGTTTGGACCTGACTCAGAGTCTAATAGGTGAACACGATGATAATGTAGCATGTCATCATATTAAGCGACGCATAACGTAAGCAGACACGGAAGAGTGCGACCTCTCTTGCGGACCCGTGTAGTCCTCAAGGTCATCTGCTCAGTTGATGATGGTAATGCAGTTGTCGTGGCTGCCGGCGGCGGGGAAGAAGATCTGAGGCGGCCGAAAGACAGTCTGGAGAGCGGATCCCTGCTGTGGTGAACCCTTCCGTCGTTGGAGCAGCTGAGCTGGGGTGGAACACAGCGCCGCAGGAGCAGGACAAACCACACAAGGTTTTCTTTGACACATATCTGTAACAGAAGTAATTGAGTAAGGGCTTGTTTGAATTTGAGGATTCTAACAATGCAGGGATAGGAAATAGATAGGAATAGGATAGGAATGCACGTGCAAAACAGAGAATTTAAAAACACAGGATTTCTGCCAATCTGGGTGTTTGATTCGCAACAATTGGAAGATCACAAGATGCAAAAAAGCATGGTGAGATTAAGTCAAACCACAAGAAAATGTACGGTTATAATGCTATTATGCTACTATCTCTTAGTCTTGTGCTTGATGAATAGGAATATGAAAAGGAGGAGAAGTGGAAATTAGAATTCCTACGGTTTTTCTTTCAAGGAGACACTAAAGGAACAAATCCTATAGTTTTCCTTTGCTCCATTCCTTTGCACCAAATTCTTGAAAAGTAGTACCATAGGAAACTTTCCAATTCCGATGTTATTCATTCACTTTTCCTTTCAAGCACTGGCGATCCTAGTAGGCAGTCTTGAGCAAGGGAAATCCTACACTAAAAAAATGTTTTTGTGCTACTTCTACTACTTTGGAGCCAAGCCACTTCCATACTAGCTCAACTCCCAGGCCCATCGACAATTGCACAGCTCAAACGCACAGAGATAAATAATGATGACATTCAAGAGAGTCCATCACGGATAGCGAAGTTGCCTAGTACCTCACTGCTTGTCATATAGTAGGATAAAATAATCGTATTTCCCGTTACTATGAGTGATCAGTGGACAATATATATAACATGTAGAGTAAAAAGAGATGCAACAAGTGTACAACCTCTTTGGCGAAGCCATGTCGATCTCAACGTGATTGGGTTGGCCGATGAGGATGCTCCGGCTGACTTGGCTGTCAGAGGAGGGGAAGAAGATCTTAGGCATCTAGAGATGGAGCCCGAGGTACTGCTCCGCTGTGATGAAGGGTTTCGTCATTGGAGCAGCTCCGGTGAGTTGTATGACGCCGAGGCTGAAGCAGGACAAGAGAGACAACGAACAACATTAACCTGAGTGGAATTCTAATAGCATCTCCAATACATGACGTAAAATACATAACCACAAAGTGCTAGATGTAAAATACATCAGCCGCTCATCTCTGAACTTAACTGTCGAAACTGAATTTAACTGTCGAAACTGAACATAATTGTTGAAACTGAATTTTGCTGTCGAAACTGAATTTTGCTGTCAAAACTGAACGTACTAGCAAGGTGAGGTTACACGTCGGTCGACTGATGTTTTCATCTCTGGTCAGTCGATTTTGCAGCAGTTGGATACGGAATCAAGGGCCTGCGGTTCATCTTCAACCTCCAACCCCCTGAGCCGGCAGCCACCACCGGCCAAACAGCAGCCCCCCCGCCGCTCACGGCCGGTGGTGCGTCGACCCGCCCACCCGGAAAGCACTCCCCACCGCCGGTCCGCCGCCTCCCCGGCCATCCCTCTAGGACACCCCATGCCGAGCTTTTTCTCCGGCGATCCCCACGCCACCGCCCCGCCAACGCCCCGCCACCGTCGGCGACCACCACCCCCATCCTGAACCCTAATAAAGATAGTGGGGTACCCCTCCGACGAGCTCCCCTCCCTGCTGCGGCTGGTTCTTCCTTCACCCCGGCGAGCCCCCCCACCCCCTGAAAATTGACTGACCCAAAAGTCGATTCAGTCGACTGAAGTGTAGCTAAATCGGAGCTGCATCGCAAGCAAGAGCAAGAGCGAGAGCAGCAGCGCGAGCAAGCGCAATAGCAAGAGCAGACCAGGCAGGGGACCGAGAGCAAGAGCAGAGCAGCAGCGCGAGCGAGAGCTAAAGCAGCATTAGCTCCTACTGATGTGGACATCACCGCTGAGGGAGCGACGTCATGGAGGAAGTGGCCGGCGACGCCGCCGTGGATGGAGCCGCGCCGTGTCGGCTCGGGACCGAGCGCCGGCAGCACCGTGAGATCGAATCAAGAAGAAAATGCGGTGATTAGTGTACAACCTCTTTGGTGGCACTGATTAGGCCGCAGCTTCGTCCGAGGAAACGGTTATGATGATGCTCTTCCGGTGGTGCATGTGAAGACGGCGGTGTGGGAATGGAGGTGGCGCGAAAGATGAGGGGAACGTCGGGGCAGCTCCTTGGAGGTGGAGGACGGGGTGGCTGAACCGGGGACGATGAGATCGACGGCGGATCCTCATCCGGTACGATGGATGAGGGACGTAGAGGTGTTGCTATGGACCACGTCGTCGGGGAAAAGGCTTCGGCTGGGTGGTGGATGGAGTAGGGTGTGGGGTTTCATCGCTGGTTTTTGCGGCCTCGGTGTACGAATGGGTGGGCGGATGGGATGGCAGTGGGGAACCAAGGCTTAGAGACGCGCTTGTCCGAAATGTGGGGTAAGTTACGAAAGTACCCCCACCGATTTGAGGCGGTTCTTTCGGTTCAGGGGTACCACGAGCATTTCGCGTGTCGGGATTTCACAGGAGGTGGGAGTTTTCGCGCGCATTGTAATTTCGGAATAGCAAGGCGCGGGTTGAGATGGAGGGAGTTGTCGGATCACAACGAGACAAAGATATATCTTAAATATTTCAGGCTAACAAGGCGCGGGTTGAAGAGGCGGGAGTTTTGCACCATGATAGACAGAGACACTAGCTTGAATTTTCGGCATAACAAGGCGCGGCTTGAAATTTCAGAAGAACAAGCTTAAGTGTACCAAAAAAAGACAATTTGCACCTCAACACACACAACACACACAAACACCATTTAGACTAGAGTAAGGTACACGTGTATTGCACGCATGAGATTTGGCAACCAAATTATGAATAAATACAACATTATAGCATGCAAGCTTTGAGTCATATATGCATGATGTAGATGTTCGTTTAATTCTTATAGTTCATTTCATTCAAAGTCATCTAGTTTTTATAAGAAAGCTAATTTGTTTTAAGATTCATGGAATTGTGTGTCGTAAGACATAAAGTAAAAACAAATATTGGTAAATAATGTAGAAAAACATTTGGGCAATTCTGATACGGAAGATTCTAGAACAAATAAGAAGTGCTTGTGTTTTGATGTTTGTGCATTATGCTTAAGTTCAACCATGGAGTCTTCTAGATTATACATGTGGCGAAATCTGGTGGAATCTAGATGATATCCAACGGCCAGTAGTGCTCAAATTTGCCATCTTTGGACCATCGGATTCGCCTCATCCAACAACCATCTTTCAAAGTTAAAGTTACCCGCACACAATATAAAAATATATATAATATAATATATATATAGGGGTATATATATATATAGATATGTGATGCGAAAGCCTCCCATCATCTCCAATTAGAATAGTGTGTCCATGCACGGATGCGACGTGGCCAAATGATGTCTGCCATTGGTATCTGAAATTCAAATCAGTCTGACCTTGTTCAATGCGTATACATTACAACATGCTCGTTTCCGAACCACACCGTGCAGATCTCCGTTATATACATGCATGCATGGGTTTCAAACATCAGGATCTCTTATTCAAATATTTGAATTCAACTTTACATTGATTATGACCTCACCTATTCTTTTACACCCACACAGTAGTCTTCTCTTTATAATTGTACCACAAACTTTCTCTCGTGCATGCATGCAGACACACTACCAGTCGGCATTATCCACCGCACGCATGCAATCTTTTTCTTCAGGTCGGTCTCCCATGAAGGCACACACCCACACACATCCCCCTCTCCATCATATCGGGCATTCTTTATCTGTCACGCGTGCATGCGCAACGATCGATGTTCCTCTATGTATGTGTGTATATAGCTAGGTCTTTCATAGTTTTCCACACAAACCGATCAATCGATATATCCCGTGAGGTCTCACCCTCTTTCCCACGTCCACATCGATCAATCTATACCTATCTATATAGGATTAACATATATAGCTAATACACCCACATTAATTATATATCCAATGTCCCCCTCTCATCATCCATGCCTTCCGCTTCATCTCTCAGACGCGTGCACAATGGCGAAGACAGGGGGCAGTAAGGGCTCTGCCCCCCTCCCCCCTAACATCACTATATGTCGAGGCTAATATGAATGTGATCATTAGACAATTGCTGCTAAAAATGGTTTAAGTTCATGAATTGACCCTCCTCATAAAGGATTAGCAATGCTTGGCCCCCTAGATCACTTATTTTTCATGGCTCCACCACTGCACGCAACAACGCACGTGTTCGCCCCTCTCTCTAAATATCGATCTCGCACTTGTGCATTCCTTCATAGTCTTCCTCCACTCGGCCCCTCGCACCATCTTCTAGCCCCCCACCAGATTTTGCCACATGTACAATCTAGCAGACTCCATGGTTGAACTTAAGCATAATGCACAAACCTCAAAACAACAATGGTTCTCTTTTGTTCTAGAATCTTCCATATCATAACTGCCCAAACTCTTTTTCTAGTTGAATTGCCACTATTTCTTTTTTACTTTATGCTTTAAACACACAATTACATGAATCATAAAATAGATTAAGGGCTTCTTTGATTCAAAGGATTCTCAAAGGAATTTTGGAGGATTCTAATCATTAGGATTTTTTCCTATCTTGGTTGTTTGATTCGTAGGATTGTAAACCATAGGAATTTTTCCATATGATTCATTTGCACTAGATTCCATAGGAAACATCCCATCCACTCAAACCTCTGAAAGAATTCTGCGTTTTTCTATGCACAATCAAACACTCGTACAATCCTGTAGGATTCAAGATGACATTCCACTACAATCCCACGTTTTTTCCTATTCCCGCGTTCTTACCTTTTTTATAAAAACTAATTGATTTTGAATGAGATGAACTATAAGAATTAAATGAAGGGCTACATCAGGCATATATGACTCAGAGCTTACATGCTATGGTGTGGTATTTATTCATAATTTGGTTGCAAAATCTGATGCGTGCAATGCACGTGTACCTTACTAGTACTTCGAGTATGTGCAAAACACATAAAATAGAATACCAATGGCACACTACACAGTGTCTCTCTTACAGTTCATGAAGCCACGTGGCACATGTGGAGGCATTGTCGTGACCTCCTTGTGTGGATTGATCACAGTGACGTGCTGCTGGTTCCAGAAGAATGTACTCGTCCTCCCTGAGCCATACTGGCGGTACATGCACGAAGCAAAGATGTGCATGCACGCTATGCATGCAACATTCCCTTGCACGCACACGCGGGTACACGGGCGGACGCAATTTTGTACCAAGATCCACCCCATGTGATAATTTGACGTGTGTAAAGTCGTTCACTTCATTGATGGTCAATTAATATAGCACATGCAAACTGAGTGGACGCGAGGGTGGAAGAAAGACATTATTACTCCACTGCGCGCATGCGAGTAGTTAAATCGTGGGTTTCTAGTAGTACTTCCATTGGTCTCCTTTGTATTTTGTGCCAACTTTTGATAGTAACATAATATTTACGCATTTGAGCAGTGTAGTACTTGAAATTTATGTTCCGCTAAACTCACCGGAGCCGTTTCGGGCCTCGAAACCAAAACCATCAATTAATCTTTACCTTGTTCCCATCACATTCGAAAGCCTGCTCACACCTACTAGTACGTACCAAACCTGAACGTGTTCCCACTATGCAAGTATTAGTACTAGTGCTAGTACTTAGGTTATAAAAAGGGGAACTACCTAACCGAAAATTACTCTACCTTTCCTCCTCATAAGTGTTTCTTCTTCGTCCGTCGTTGCCATGGCCCGTGAGCAGAGCTCTAGGTCGAGAACTACTCGTAACATGGGAGCAGTAACCAAGGCTGCAGAAAAAAAAGAGGGCTCGCCGCCATGCAGAGACCTCGAAAGATCTCTCACGGGCAGGCGATGGCTCCCAGGAGCGCCCTAGCCGCAGAGGCGAACATGCCGAGCCGGCGGAGCTGGAGTCGCTATCCCTCGATGGCATGCCCGATCAGCTCAATAAGCACCTCAATAAGCAGAAAGAGTACATCCAAGGCTTGATGGAGTTACTGAAGGAGAGCCTCGACGACATGCCTGCTGAGCTCAATCAGTAGGGTAATTTGACCGCCGGCTTGGTGATGCTGCTGAATAAGAGCATTGCCTCGGAGAAGAAGGCGACCAACAAAATCCCGCGACTTCAGGAGGACAAGGCGAAGCTCTGCCACGAGATCGACTTGTTGAAGGAGAAGAACGCCGGCTGGAAGAAGCTGCATGAGAAGAGTAGTTCATCGATGAAGATGCTGCTGGCCCTCGTCATGGAACAGAAGGAGGAGTTGCCGAAGCTCCGCATCAAGCACCCAGCTGCTGTCAAGGTACGTAATGCGGCCGTGGAATAGATGATGAAGGCTCGCGTCAAGAAATCCCGCATCATGGACAGAATGAAGAAGATGGCGGAGGAGACGCGCAAGAAGATGGAGGTCACGGAGGCGATGAAGAAGCAGTTACAACTTCGCGGTGAATTAGATCATTTGGGGTGATAATCTTCCTTCTTCTTTTGCTCCTGTGTTTCATATTTTGCTTCGGGTATTTTGCGGCACGTGTCACGTTCTCTGTGAGGCATGAATAGAGCAATGGTTTTTAGGGAATGAATAGAACAATGCTAACAATGAGATGACTAGCAAATTAGATCATTTTTATCGCCATGTGGCACTGGGCTACCGTGTTTCATGCTCCTCCGTCGCAGTACTACTCCAGTGGAAAACTTGAGTATACCGCATGGTTCTTTGCTCCTCCCCGATCAGATCGTCGGTGCATTTATACGAGTAGTCAAAGCACAAGGCCCCGCCTTCCAGCAGTAATGAGCCGTCAAATCACAAAGGCCATCGCCTCTCATGAAACCGACCAAGCTAGACTGCCCCGTTGTAACACCCCAGATGTAACTTTCCCAATTTGTACTCCAACTCTTGCCGTTTTCGGCGTTAAGTTAATTTATTTCCTCGGGTTCGGGTTCTTTGTCTCCGTGTGTTGTTGTCATTGTCATGCATCTCTTATCATGTCATCATGTGCATTGCATCTACATACGTGTTTGTCTCATGCATTCGAGCATTTTCCCCGTTGTCTGTTTTGCATTCCGGCGCTTCGTTCTCCTCCGGAGGTCATTTCTAGCTTTCTTTCGTGTGTGGGGATTAAACATTTCCAGATTGGACCGAGACTTGCCAAGCGGCCTTTGTTTACTACCGGTAGACCGCCTGCCAAGTTTCGTATCATTTGGACTTCGTTTGATACTCCAACGGTTAACCGAGGGACCGAAAAGGCCTCGTGTGTGTTGCAGCCCAACACCCCTCCAATTTGTCCCAAAACCCACATAACTCTTCTCCATCATCTAGAGCATTCGATCACGATCGCGTGGCCGAAAACCGCACCTCATTTGGACTCTCCTATCTCCCTCTACCTCTATTTAAAGGACCCCTCCGTTTTCGGATCTCCTTCCTCCCCGAAACCCTAAAAAAATCGCCCCTCCGCCGTTGGACGTGTCCGTACCCATCGAACATGCCCGCGTCGCCGCGCCCAACCACCCAGGAGCCGCCACATGGCCTCCCGCCGCCGCCCACCACTACGATGCCTACCACTTGCTTTCAAGCCTCCCAAATTGCCATGTCAAACCTCTAACCCACCATGTCCTAGCAAACCGTTGTTTTGGCTATGTTACCACTTTGCTCAGCCCCTCTTATAGCGTTGCTAGTTGCAGGTGAAGATTGAAGGCCGTTCCTTATTGGAATATTTATTTACTGGTTGGGATATCATTATATTATCTTGTTATATTAATGCATCTATATACTTGGTAAAGGGTGGAAGGCTCGGCCTCTCGCCTAGTGTTTTGTTCCACTCTTACCGCCCTAGTTTCCGTCATATCGGTGTTATGTTCCCGGATTTTGCGTTCCTTACGCGGTTGGGTTATAATGGGAACCCCTTGATAGTTCGCCTTGATTAAAGCTTTTCCAGCAATGCCCAACCTTGGTTTTACCATTCGCCACCTAGCCTCTTTTTCCCTTGGGTTTCCGGAGCCCGAGGGTCATCTTATTTTAAACCCCCCTGGGTCAGTGCTCCCTCTGAGTGTTGGTCCGAACCGGGCAGCCTGCGGGGCCACCTCGGGAAACTTGAGGGTTGGTTTTACTCGTAGCTTGACCTATCTGAGTGTGCCCTGAGAACGAGATATGTGCATTTCCTATCAAGATTTGTCGGCACATTCGGGCGGTGTTGCTGGTCTTGTTTTAACCTGTCGAAGTGTCTTGAGTAACCGAGATACCGAGTCTGATCGGAACATCTTGGGAGGAGGTCTATTCCTTCGTTGACCGTGAGAGCTTGTCATGGGCTAAGTTGGGACTCCCCTGTAGGGATTTGAACTTTCGAAAGCCGTGCCCGCGGTTATGGGAAGATGGCAATTTGTTAATGTCCGGTTGTAGATAACTTGAACCTTAACTTAATTAAAATGAATCAACTGAGTGTGTTACCGTGATGGCCTCTTCTCGGTGGAGTCCGAGAAGCGGACACAGTGTTGGAGTAATGTTTGCGCAGGTTGCTCTCTAGTTTCTCGCTCGCGCTTTGCCTCCTCTTCTCGCTCTCTTTTGCGAATAAGTTAGCCACCATACTTGCTAGTCGCTTGCTGCAGCTCCACATATATTTACCTTGCCATACCTATAAGCTTAAATAGTCTTGATCGCAAGGGTGTGAGATTGTTGAGTCCTTGTGGCTCACAGATTACTATTACACCAGATGCAGGGCCTGATGATTCCGCTCCAGGAGACGCACTTGAGCTCAAGTGGGAGTTCGACGAGGACTCTCAATGTTACTATGTTTCCTTTCCCGATGATCAGTAGTGGTGCCCAGTTGGGGGTGAACGGGACCGTGTCGCATGTTGGGTTCTCTTTTATTTTGGCGCCGTAGTCGGGCCATGAGTGTTTGGATGATGTAATGTTATTTATGTACTTGATTGACATGGCGAGTGTAAGCCAACTATGTTATCTCCCCTTTTATTATTATAATACATGGGATGTTTGTGAAGATTGCCTAACTTGCAACATATGCCTTCAATGTGATTATGTCTCTAAGTCGTGCCTCGACACGTGGGAGCTATAGTCGCATCGAGGGTGTTACAAGTTGGTAATCAGAGCCTTCCCCGCCCTTAGGAGCCCCATTGCTTGATCGTTTTTAGCGGCCGAGTTGTGTCTAGAAAAATGTTTTGAGTCATTTAGAAATTATATATCGGAGAGTTTAGGAATTCTTTTTTACTTCCCAGTCTCCTCATCGCTCTGGTAAGACATCCTGACGTAGAGTTTTGACTATTCTCTTCTCAAATTTCACTAAAAAAAATTTTAGGATCACGCGGGTATCTTGGAATCGTTCCGATGGTTTTATGATGAGAACATTGGTTTGGTGCCTCCTGTCAGGGGTTTAGTGGAAGTGTCCCGGGGAGTTGAGCTCTGAGGTGTTGTCATCATAATTTTATCATTGCAGTTCTGGAATACCTGAGTCTAGTACGCTGACATCGAAAATCTCTTTTATGCAGTTCGTTGGTGAGATAACCTCGACGCCACCCAGTACAGGGGCGGGAGTTCGGGAGTATCGCCATAACTTGTATAACGGATGCTTTTCGAAGGTTGAGGTAGATGGTTTCCGAAGGTTTCTTGCTTATGTGTTGAAGGATGGATACAGCTGGATGTAGGATTTGCTAGTTTGGGTGAGATATTATGCTTCCCCTGTATCCCCAACACCTGATTGCATAACCGGAAAGGTTTAGGAGTTTCATAGGTGGGAATTCTAGTAGCTCTAGTTCTTCTTCCACGGATATTGGTTCGAGATTGGGATTTCTTACCGATTATTCGTTCTTCATCCATACCTTGTTGATTTATTTCTCTACCTTTAATTCTACGTGGCTTCTCAATTTATGGACATGTGACCATTTCAAGAGGAATGCATTCGTTCATTTTGTTCAGATGTGAAGACTATATGTTGCAATTTTCATTCCGTTGGATTCAGCTTCAATATTTGTCTGTCAATGTGCTAATCGTGGTCAACCTCTTCAGGATGGCTCCTCCAACGCGCACGACTCCGAATCCTGATCCTCCACCACCTCCACCTCCTCCGGAGGCATGGCAAGCTGTGATGGCCACAACCAATGCAAACACATAGTTGATCATGCAAATTCTTCAAGAGCGCAATCAAGGCAACCAAGGGAATCAAGGCAGCAATCAGAATCACTTTGCTACACTCAACCAGTTCCTTGCTAACGGGCCAAAGACTTTCAGCAATTGTGTTGAGGCAACCAATGCTGACGATTGGCTTGTGGATCTATGTAAGCATTTCGAGTGCAGTAACGTCAGGCCTGAGTACTTTGTTAAGTTCGCTTCCTTCCAACTCAAAGATCAAGCTGCAGAATGGTTCCAGCAGTACAAGGATTCCCGAGGTGGACGTGTTATCACTTGGGATGATTTCCGTCGAGATTTCCGAGCTCATCATATTTCGCAGAGCGTGGTTGAAAGCAAGCATGAGGAATTCCGCAATCTGAAGCAAGGCTCTTTGTTTGTCTATGACTACAACAAGTTGTTCCAGAAGCTCGCCCGCTTTGCCAAGCAGGACGTCCCTGATGAGAAGAGCATGATATATCAGTTCAGGGGTGCTCTTAGAGAAGAAATTCAGCTAGCTCTTGTCCTCTTCGAGCCCTTGAGATACGATGAGTTCTACAACATGGCACTGAAACAAGAGGCTGCTCAGTTGAGGTGTGATGCTTCCAAGAAGCGAGTCAGAGATGTTACTCCTTCTTCCTCTACTCAAGTGGCCAAGCAACAGAAGTATTGGCTTCCTCCTCCTCCGTTCTGTCAGCCGTATCAGCAGAAGAGCAAAGGTGGCAGTGGTTCTTCCCACCCACCCAACCCTGGCTTTTAGAACAAGACTTCGTCTCAAGCTCCAAGATTGAGTGCTCCGTATCACCGCCCACTTTCAGAGGTCACGTGCAACAAGTGCCAACAGAAGGGTCACTATGCCAACAAGTGTTTCAACCAGAGGCGTCTTCCTCCTCCTCCTCCTGCTAGATCGGCAAGTACAGCTGTGGTCAAGCATAACCCCAAGCACGCCAAGGTCAATTTGATGAATGCAGCTCAGGCAGAGGATTCTTCAGATGTCATCATGGGTAACCTTCCTGTTAATGATATTCCTGCAAGAGTTCTTTTTGACACTGGTGCATCGCATTGTTTCATGTCAAAGCCATTTTTTACCAAGCATGAGTTCGTTTCTTCTCATTTGGGTAAACAAATGGATATCGTTTCTCCTGGCAAATGTTTAAGTGCAAGTCTGGAGGTGCCAGATATTACTATCACCTTGGGTGACTACAAGTTCCTTTCTTCCCCAATGGTTCTTGGTAACTCGGATATTGATCTTATTCTCGGAATGGATTGGCTTTCTAAGCACAAGGCTCAACTTGATTGTGCAGCCAGGCAGATTCAATTGACTCATTCGTCTGAGGATGTAACTGTCTTTGCCGCTCATGATGATACCATCCGTCTGTTTTCTCTCAATGAGAAGGGTGAACTGGATGCTATGTCGCAAATTCCAGTCATTTGCGAATATCAAGACGTCTTTCAGAAGAGCTTCCAGGAATGCCTCTGCACCGGCCAGTCGAATTTGTTATTGATCTTGAGCCTGGCACGGAACCTGTGTGCAAACGTCCTTACAAGCTCGGACCTGAAGAGTTGAAGGAGCTGAAGAAGCAACTCGATATTCAAGAGAAAATGGGTCTCATCCAGCCTAGTTCTTCTCTGTGGGGTTGTGGTGTTCTTTTTGTGAAGAAGAAGGATGGCACGGACCGACTTTGTCTTGATTACCGTCCAGTGAACAAGAAGACCATCAAGAACAAATACCCACTTCCCAACATCAATGAGCTGTTCGAACAACTTAATGGTGCTCGAGTATTCTCCAAGCTTGATCTCCGTATGGGTTATCATCAGATTCGAATCCGTGAGCAAGATATTCCCAAGACGGCTTTCAGGACAAGCTTTGGTTCATATGAATACACTGTCATGTCTTTTGGCCTCGTCAATGCTCCTCTGACGTTCTCTCGCATGATGAACTTCATCTTCAACGCCTACACCAATGACTTCGTTTTGGTCTATCTCGACGACATTCTGGTTTTCTCCAAGAACAAGGAAGATCATGCCAAGCACTTGCGTTTGGTTCTCGATAAGCTCAGGGAACATCAGTTCTACGCCAAGTTCTCCAAGTGTGAGTTTTGGCTCGATGAGGTTCTTTATCTTGGTCATATCATCTCTGCCAAGGGCATTGCCGTGAATCCTGAGAAGGTGT